>NC_143051.1:29758928-29921071 GCF_057628025.1 Oncorhynchus mykiss
CAACTTCAGCTCCTACGACAACCACAACAGCAACACCTACAACAACTGTAGCTCCCACGACAACAGCAGCTCCTACAACAACATTAGCATCTACTTCAACCACAGAAGCTGGCCCTACGACAGCCGCTGCAGCCCTAACTACAACAACTGCTGCTCCTACGACCACTACAACTCCAGAACCTACTACGACAACCAGTGCAGCTCCTGCTACAACAACTACAATTTCAGCTCCTACGACAACCACAACAGCAACACCTACAACAACTGTAGCTCCCACGACAACAGCAGCTCCTACAACAACTTTAGCATCTACTTCAACCACAGAAGCTGCCCCTACGACAGCCGCTGCAGCCCTAACTACAACAACTGCTGCTCCTACGACCACTGCAACTCCACAACCTACTACGACAACCAGTGCAGCTCCTACTACAACAACTGCTGTTCTTACGACCACAGTGACTGCAGCACCTTCTACAACAACAACAACTTCAGCTCCTACGACAACCACAACAACAGCACCTACTACAACTCCTGCAGTTCCTACAACTGTAGCTACCACGACCACTCCACCTGCTGTACTTACTACAACAATCACAACTACAGCTCCGACGTCAACCACAGCAGCTGCCTCTACGACAACCATAGAAGCTCTAACTACAACAACTGCTGCTCCAATGACCACTACAACTCCAGAACCTATTACAACAACAACTGCAGCTCCTGCAATAACAAATGCTATTCTTACAACCACTGCGACTGCAGCACTTTCTACATCAACTACAACTTCTGCTCTTACGATAACCACAACAGCAACACCTACTACAACACCTGCAGTTCCAACAACTGTAGCTCCCACGACCACCACACCTTCTGTACTTACTACAACAACCACAACTACAGCTCCTGCTACAACAATTGTAGCTTCTACGTCAACCTCAGCAGCTGCCTCTACGACAACCACACCAGTTCTAACTACAACGACTGCTGCTCCAACGACCACTACAACTCCAGAACCTATTACCACAACCACTGCAGCTCCTGCTACAACAACTACAACTTTAGCTCCTACGACAACCATAACAGCAACACCTACAACAACTGTAGCTCCCACGACAACTGCAGCTCCTGCTACAACAACTACTACTTCAGCTCTTACGACAACCACAACAGCAACACCTATAACAACTGTAGCTCCCACGACAACTGCAGCTCCTACAACAACTTTAGCATCTACTTCAACCACAGAAGCTGCCCCTACGACAGCCGCTGCAGCCCTAACTACAACAACTGCTGCTCCTACGACCACTACAACTCCAGAACCTACTACGACAACCAGTGCAGCTCCTGCTACAACAACTACAACTTTAGCTCCTACGACAACCACAACAGCAACGCCTACAACAACTGTAGCTCCCACGACAACTGCAGCTCCTACAACAACTTTAGCATCTACTTCAACCACAGACGCTGTCCCTACGACAGCCGCTGCAGCCCTAACTACAACAACTGCTGCTCCTACGACCACTACAACTCCAGGACCTACTACGACAACCAGTGCAGCTCCTGCTACAACAACTACAACTTTAGCTCCTACGACAACCACAACAGAAACACCTACAACAACTGTAGCTCCCACGACAACTGCAGCTCCTACAACAACTTTAGCATCTACTTCAACCACAGAAGCTGCCCCTACGACAGCCGCTGCAGCCCTAACTACAACAACTGCTGCTCCTACGACCACTGCAACTCCACAACCTACTACGACAACCAGTGCAGCTCCTACTACAACAACTGCTGTTCTTACGACCACAGTGACTGCAGCACCTTCTACAACAACAACAACTTCAGCTCCTACGACAACCACAACAACAGCACCTACTACAACTCCTGCAGTTCCTACAACTGTAGCTACCACGACCACTCCACCTGCTGTACTTACTACAACAATCACAACTACAGCTCCGACGTCAACCACAGCAGCTGCCTCTACGACAACCATAGAAGCTCTAACTACAACAACTGCTGCTCCAATGACCACTACAACTCCAGAACCTATTACAACAACAACTGCAGCTCCTGCAATAACAAATGCTATTCTTACAACCACTGCGACTGCAGCACTTTCTACATCAACTACAACTTCAGTGCCTACGACAACCACAACAGCAACACCTACAACAACTGTAGCTCCCACGACAACTGCAGCACCTACAACAACTTTACCATCTACTTCAACCACAGAAGCTGCCCCTACAACAACAGCTTCTGCTCCTACGACCACTACAACTCCAGAACCTACTACTACAACGACTGCAGCAACTTCTACAACAACTACAGCTTCTGCTCTTACGATAACCACAACAGCAACACCTACTACAACACCTGCAGTTCCAACAACTGTAGCTCCCACGACCACCACACCTTCTGTACTTACTACAACAACCACAACTACAGCTCCTGCTACAACAATTGTAGCTTCTACGTCAACCTCAGCAGCTGCCTCTACGACAACCACACCAGTTCTAACTACAACGACTGCTGCTCCAACGACCACTACAACTCCAGAACCTATTACCACAACCACTGCAGCTCCTGCTACAACAACTACAACTTTAGCTCCTACGACAACCACAACAGCAACACCTACAACAACTGTAGCTCCCACGACAACTGCAGCTCCTGCTACAACAACTACTACTTCAGCTCTTACGACAACCACAACAGCAACACCTATAACAACTGTAGCTCCCACGACAACTGCAGCTCCTACAACAACTTTAGCATCTACTTCAACCACAGAAGCTGCCCCTACGACAGCCGCTGCAGCCCTAACTACAACAACTGCTGCTCCTACGACCACTACAACTCCAGAACCTACTACGACAACCAGTGCAGCTCCTGCTACAACAACTACAACTTTAGCTCCTACGACAACCACAACAGCAACACCTACAACAACTGTAGCTCCCACGACAACTGCAGCTCCTACAACAACTTTAGCATCTACTTCAACCACAGAAGCTGCCCCTACGACAGCCGCTGCAGCCCTAACTACAACAACTGCTGCTCCTACGACCACTACAACTCCAGGACCTACTACGACAACCAGTGCAGCTCCTGCTACAACAACTACAACTTTAGCTCCTACGACAACCACAACAGAAACACCTACAACAACTGTAGCTCCCACGACAACTGCAGCTCCTACAACAACTTTAGCATCTACTTCAACCACAGAAGCTGCCCCTACGACAGCCGCTGTAGCCCTAACTACAACAACTGCTGCTCCTACGACCACTGCAACTCCACAACCTACTACGACAACCAGTGCAGCTCCTACTACAACAACTGCTGTTCTTACGACCACAGTGACTGCAGCACCTTCTACAACAACAACAACTTCAGCTCCTACGACAACCACAACAACAGCACCTACTACAACTCCTGCAGTTCCTACAACTGTAGCTACCACGACCACTCCACCTGCTGTACTTACTACAACAATCACAACTACAGCTCCGACGTCAACCACAGCAGCTGCCTCTACGACAACCATAGAAGCTCTAACTACAACAACTGCTGCTCCAATGACCACTACAACTCCAGAACCTATTACAACAACAACTGCAGCTCCTGCAATAACAAATGCTATTCTTACAACCACTGCGACTGCAGCACTTTCTACATCAACTACAACTTCAGTGCCTACGACAACCACAACAGCAACACCTACAACAACTGTAGCTCCCACGACAACTGCAGCACCTACAACAACTTTACCATCTACTTCAACCACAGAAGCTGCCCCTACAACAACAGCTTCTGCTCCTACGACCACTACAACTCCAGAACCTACTACTACAACGACTGCAGCAACTTCTACAACAACTACAGCTTCTGCTCTTACGATAACCACAACAGCAACACCTACTACAACACCTGCAGTTCCAACAACTGTAGCTCCCACGACCACCACACCTTCTGTACTTACTACAACAACCACAACTACAGCTCCTGCTACAACAATTGTAGCTTCTACGTCAACCTCAGCAGCTGCCTCTACGACAACCACACCAGTTCTAACTACAACGACTGCTGCTCCAACGACCACTACAACTCCAGAACCTATTACCACAACCACTGCAGCTCCTGCTACAACAACTACAACTTCAGCTCCTACGACAACCACAACAGCAACACCTACAACAACTGTAGCTCCCACGACAACAGCAGCTCCTACAACAACATTAGCATCTACTTCAACCACAGAAGCTGGCCCTACGACAGCCGCTGCAGCCCTAACTACAACAACTGCTGCTCCTACGACCACTACAACTCCAGAACCTACTACGACAACCAGTGCAGCTCCTGCTACAACAACTACAATTTCAGCTCCTACGACAACCACAACAGCAACACCTACAACAACTGTAGCTCCCACGACAACAGCAGCTCCTACAACAACTTTAGCATCTACTTCAACCACAGAAGCTGCCCCTACGACAGCCGCTGCAGCCCTAACTACAACAACTGCTGCTCCTACGACCACTGCAACTCCACAACCTACTACGACAACCAGTGCAGCTCCTACTACAACAACTGCTGTTCTTACGACCACAGTGACTGCAGCACCTTCTACAACAACAACAACTTCAGCTCCTACGACAACCACAACAGCAGCACCTACTACAACTCCTGCAGTTCCTACAACTGTAGCTACCACGACCACTCCACCTGCTGTACTTACTACAACAATCACAATTACAGCTCCTACGTCAACCACAGCAGCTGCCTCTACGACAACCATAGAAGCTCTAACTACAACAACTGCTGCTCCAACGACCACTACAACTCCAGAACCTATTACAACAACCACTGCAGCTCCTGCAATAACAAATGCTATTCTTACAACCACTGCGACTGCAGCACTTTCTACATCAACTACAACTTCAGCGCCTACGACAACCACAACAGCAACACCTACAACAACTGTAGCTCCCACGACAACTACAGCGCCTACAACAACTTTAGCATCTACTTCAACCACAGAAGCTGCCCCTATGACAACAGCTTCTGCTCCTTCGACCACTACAACTCCAGAACCTACTACTACAACGACTGCAGCACCTTCGACAACAACTACAGCTTCTGCACTTACGACAACCACAACAGCAACACCTACTACAACACCTGCAGTTCCAACAACTGTAGCTCCCACGACCACCACACCTTCTGTACTTACTACAACAACCACAACTACAGCTCCTGCTACAACAATTGTAGCTTCTATGTCAACCTCAGCAGCTGCCTCTACGACAACCACACCAGCCCTAACTACAACGACTGCTGCTCCAACGACCACTACAACTCCAGAACCTATTAAGTCAACCACTGCAGCTCCTGCTACAACAACTACTACTTCAGCTCCTACGACAACCACAACAGCAACACCTATAACAACTGTAGCTCCCACGACAACTGCAGCGCCTACAACAACTTTAGCATCTACTTCAACCACAGAAGCTGCCCCTACGACAACAGCTTCTGCTCCTACGACCACTACAACTCCAGAACCTACTACTACAACGACTGCAGCACCTTCTACAACAACTACAGCTTCTGCTCTTACGACAACCACAACAGCAACACCTACTACAACTCCTGCAGTTCCTACAACTGTAGCTACCACGACCACTCCACCTGCTGTACTTACTACAACAATCACAATTACAGCTCCTACGTCAACCACAGCAGCTGCCTCTACGACAACCATAGAAGCTCTAACTACAACAACTGCTGCTCCAACGACCACTACAACTCCAGAACCTATTACAACAACCACTGCAGCTCCTGCAATAACAAATCCTATTCTAACAACCACTGCGACTGCAGCACTTTCTACATCAACTACAACTTCAGCGCCTACGACAACCACAACAGGAACACCTACAACAACTGTAGCTCCCACGACAACTGCAGCGCCTACAACAACTTTAGCATCTACTTCAACCACAGAAGCTGCCCCTATGACAACAGCTTCTGCTCCTTCGACCACTACAACTCCAGAACCTACTACTACGACGACTGCAGCACCTTCTACAACAACTACAGCTTCAGCTCCTACGACAACCACAACAACAACACCTACAACAACTGTAGCTCCCACGACAACTGCAGCTCCTACAACAACTTTAGCATCTACTTCAACCACAAAAGCTGCCCCTACGACAGCCGCTGCAGCCCTAACTACAACAACTGCTGCTCCTACGACCACTACAACTCCAGAACCTACTACGACAACCAGTGTAGCTCCTGCTACAACAACTACAACTTCAGCTCCTACGACAACCACAACAACAACACCTACAACAACTGTAGCTCCCACGACAACTGCAGCTCCTACAACAACTTTAGCATCTACTTCAACCACAAAAGCTGCCCCTACGACAGCCGCTGCAGCCCTAACTACAACAACTGCTGCTCCTACGACCACTACAACTCCAGAACCTACTACGACAACCAGTGCAGCTCCTGCTACAACAACTACAGCTTTAGCTCCTACGACAACCACAACAGCAACACCTACAACAACTGTAGCTCCCACGACAACTGCAGCTCCTACAACAACTTTAGCATCTACTTCAACCACAGAAGCTGCCCCTACGACAGCCGCTGCAGCCCTAACTACAACAACTGCTGCTCCTACGACCACTACAACACCAGAACCTACTACGACAACCAGTGCAGCTCCTGCTACAACAACTACAACTTTAGCTCCTACGACAACCACAACAGCAACACCTACAACAACTGTAGCTCCCACGACAACTGCAGCTCCTACAACAACTTTAGCATCTACTTCAACCCCAGAAGCTGCCCCTACGACAGCCGCTGCAGCCCTAACTACAACAACTGCTGCTCCTACGACCACTGCAACTCCACAACCTACTACGATACCCAGTGCAGCTCCTACTACAACAACTGCTGTTCTTACGACCACAGTGACTGCAGCACCTTCTACAACAACAACAACTTCAGCACCTACTACAACTCCTGCAGTTCCGACAACTGTAGCTACAACGACCACTCCACCTGCTGTACTTACTACAACAATCACAACTACAGCTCCTACGTCAACTACAGCAGCTGCCTCTACGACAACCATAGAAGCTCTAACTACAACAACTGCTGCTCCAATGACCACTACAACTCCAGAACCTATTACAACAACAACTGCAGCTCCTGCAATAACAAATGCTATTCTTACAACCACTGCGACTGCAGCACTTTCTACATCAACTACAACTTCAGCGCCTACGACAACCACAACAGCAACACCTACAACAACTGTAGCTCCCACGACAACTGCAGCGCCTACAACAACTTTAGCATCTACTTCAACCACAGAAGCTGCCCCTACGACAACAGATTCTGCTCCTACGACCACTACAACTCCAGAACCTACTACTACAACGACTGCAGCATCTTCTACAACAACTACAGCTTCTGCTCTTACGACAACCACAACAGCAACACCTACTACACAGCCTGCAGTTCCAACAACTGTAGCTCCCACGACCACCACACCTTCTGTACTTACTACAACAACCACAACTACAGCTCCTGCTACAATAATAGTAGCTTCTACGTCAACCTCAGCAGCTGCCTCTACGACAACCACACCAGCCCTAACTACAACGACTGCTGCTCCAACGACCACTACAACTCCAGAAACTATTACGACAACCACTGCAGCTCCTGCTACAACAACTACAACTTCAGCTCCAACGACAATCACAACAGCAACACCTACAACAACTGTAGCTCCCACGACAACAGCAGCTCCTACAACAACTTTAGCATCTACTTCAACCACAGAAGCTGGCCCTACGACAGCCGCTGCAGCCCTAACTACAACAACTGCTGCTCCTACGACCACTACAACTCCAGAACCTACTACGACAACCAGTGTAGCTCCTGCTACAACAACTACAACTTCAGCTCCTACGACAACCACAACAACAACACCTACAACAACTGTAGCTCCCACGACAACTGCAGCTCCTACAACAACTTTAGCATCTACTTCAACCACAAAAGCTGCCCCTACGACAGCCGCTGCAGCCCTAACTACAACAACTGCTGCTCCTACGACCACTACAACTCCAGAACCTACTACGACAACCAGTGCAGCTCCTGCTACAACAACTACAACTTTAGCTCCTACGACAACCACAACAGCAACACCTACAACAACTGTAGCTCCCACGACAACTGCAGCTCCTACAACAACTTTAGCATCTAATTCAACCACAGAAGCTGCCCCTACGACAGCCGCTGCAGCCCTAACTACAACAACTGCTGCTCCTACGACCACTACAACACCAGAACCTACTACGACAACCAGTGCAGCTCCTGCTACAACAACTACAACTTTAGCTCCTACGACAACCACAACAGCAACACCTACAACAACTGTAGCTCCCACGACAACTGCAGCTCCTACAACAACTTTAGCATCTACTTCAACCACAGAAGCTGCCCCTACGACAGCCGCTGCAGCCCTAACTACAACAACTGCTGCTCCTACGACCACTGCAACTCCACAACCTACTACGATACCCAGTGCAGCTCCTACTACAACAACTGCTGTTCTTACGACCACAGTGACTGCAGCACCTTCTACAACAACAACAACTTCAGCACCTACTACAACTCCTGCAGTTCCGACAACTGTAGCTACAACGACCACTCCACCTGCAGTACTTACTACAACAATCACAACTACAGCTCCTACGTCAACCACAGCAGCTGCCTCTACGACAACCATAGAAGCTCTAACTACAACAACTCCTGCTCCAACGACCACTACAACTCCAGAACCTATTACAACAACCACTGCAGCTCCTGCAATAACAAATGCTATTCTTACAACCACTGCGACTGCAGCACTTTCTACATCAACTACAACTTCAGCGCCTACGACAACCACAACAGCAATACCTACAACAACTGTAGCTCCCACGACAACAGCAGCTCCTACAACAACTTTAGCATCTACTTCAACCACAGAAGCTGGCCCTACGACAGCCGCTGCAGCCCTAACTACAACAACTGCTGCTCCTACGACCACTACAACTCCAGAACCTACTACGACAACCAGTGTAGCTCCTGCTACAACAACTACAACTTCAGCTCCTACAACAACCACAACAGCAACACCTACAACAACTTTATCTCCCACGACAACTGCAGCTCCTACAACAACTTTAGCATCTACTTCAACCACAGAAGCTGCCCCTACGACAGCCGCTGCAGCCCTAACTACAACAACTGCTGCTCCTACGACCACTACAACTCCAGAACCTACTACGACAACCACTGCAGCTCCTGCTACAACAACTACAACTTTAGCTCCTACGACAACCACAACAGCAACACCTACAGCAACTGTAGCTCCCACGACAACAGCAGCTCCTACAAAAACTTTAGCATCTACTTCAACCACAGAAGCTGCCCCTACGACAGCTGCTGCAGCCCTAACTACAACAACTGCTGCTCCTACGACCACTGCAACTCCACAACCTACTACGACAACCAGTGCAGCTCCTACTACAACAACTGCTGTTCTTACGACCACAGTGACTGCAGCACCTTCTACAACAACAACAACTTCAGCTCCTACGACAACCACAACAACAGCACGTACTACAACTCCTGCAGTTCCTACAACTGTAGCTACCACGACCACTCCACCTGCTGTACTTACTACAACAATCACAATTACAGCTCCTACGTCAACCACAGCAGCTGCCTCTACGACAACCATAGAAGCTCTAACTACAACAACTGCTGCTCCAACGACCACTACAACTCCAGAACCTATTACAACAACCACTGCAGCTCCTGCAATAACAAATGCTATTCTTACAACCACTGCGACTGCAGCACTTTCTACATCAACTACAACTTCAGCGCCTACGACAACCACAACAGCAACACCTACAACAACTGTAGCTCCCACGACAACTACAGCGCCTACAACAACTTTAGCATCTACTTCAACCACAGAAGCTGCCCCTATGACAACAGCTTCTGCTCCTTCGACCACTACAACTCCAGAACCTACTACTACAACGACTGCAGCACCTTCGACAACAACTACAGCTTCTGCACTTACGACAACCACAACAGCAACACCTACTACAACACCTGCAGTTCCAACAACTGTAGCTCCCACGACCACCACACCTTCTGTACTTACTACAACAACCACAACTACAGCTCCTGCTACAACAATTGTAGCTTCTATGTCAACCTCAGCAGCTGCCTCTACGACAACCACACCAGCCCTAACTACAACGACTGCTGCTCCAACGACCACTACAACTCCAGAACCTATTAAGTCAACCACTGCAGCTCCTGCTACAACAACTACTACTTCAGCTCCTACGACAACCACAACAGCAACACCTATAACAACTGTAGCTCCCACGACAACTGCAGCGCCTACAACAACTTTAGCATCTACTTCAACCACAGAAGCTGCCCCTACGACAACAGCTTCTGCTCCTACGACCACTACAACTCCAGAACCTACTACTACAACGACTGCAGCACCTTCTACAACAACTACAGCTTCTGCTCTTACGACAACCACAACAGCAACACCTACTACAACTCCTGCAGTTCCTACAACTGTAGCTACCACAACCACTCCACCTGCTGTACTTACTACAACAATCACAATTACAGCTCCTACGTCAACCACAGCAGCTGCCTCTACGACAACCATAGAAGCTCTAACTACAACAACTGCTGCTCCAACGACCACTACAACTCCAGAACCTATTACAACAACCACTGCAGCTCCTGCAATAACAAATCCTATTCTAACAACCACTGCGACTGCAGCACTTTCTACATCAACTACAACTTCAGCGCCTACGACAACCACAACAGGAACACCTACAACAACTGTAGCTCCCACGACAACTGCAGCGCCTACAACAACTTTAGCATCTACTTCAACCACAGAAGCTGCCCCTATGACAACAGCTTCTGCTCCTTCGACCACTACAACTCCAGAACCTACTACTACGACGACTGCAGCACCTTCTACAACAACTACAGCTTCAGCTCCTACGACAACCACAACAACAACACCTACAACAACTGTAGCTCCCACGACAACTGCAGCTCCTACAACAACTTTAGCATCTACTTCAACCACAAAAGCTGCCCCTACGACAGCCGCTGCAGCCCTAACTACAACAACTGCTGCTCCTACGACCACTACAACTCCAGAACCTACTACGACAACCAGTGTAGCTCCTGCTACAACAACTACAACTTCAGCTCCTACGACAACCACAACAACAACACCTACAACAACTGTAGCTCCCACGACAACAGCAGCTCCTACAACAACTTTAGCATCTACTTCAACCACAAAAGCTGCCCCTACGACAGCCGCTGCAGCCCTAACTACAACAACTGCTGCTCCTACGACCACTACAACTCCAGAACCTACTACGACAACCAGTGCAGCTCCTGCTACAACAACTACAGCTTTAGCTCCTACGACAACCACAACAGCAACACCTACAACAACTGTAGCTCCCACGACAACTGCAGCTCCTACAACAACTTTAGCATCTACTTCAACCACAGAAGCTGCCCCTACGACAGCCGCTGCAGCCCTAACTACAACAACTGCTGCTCCTACGACCACTACAACACCAGAACCTACTACGACAACCAGTGCAGCTCCTGCTACAACAACTACAACTTTAGCTCCTACGACAACCACAACAGCAACACCTACAACAACTGTAGCTCCCACGACAACTGCAGCTCCTACAACAACTTTAGCATCTACTTCAACCCCAGAAGCTGCCCCTACGACAGCCGCTGCAGCCCTAACTACAACAACTGCTGCTCCTACGACCACTGCAACTCCACAACCTACTACGATACCCAGTGCAGCTCCTACTACAACAACTGCTGTTCTTACGACCACAGTGACTGCAGCACCTTCTACAACAACAACAACTTCAGCACCTACTACAACTCCTGCAGTTCCGACAACTGTAGCTACAACGACCACTCCACCTGCTGTACTTACTACAACAATCACAACTACAGCTCCTACGTCAACTACAGCAGCTGCCTCTACGACAACCATAGAAGCTCTAACTACAACAACTGCTGCTCCAATGACCACTACAACTCCAGAACCTATTACAACAACAACTGCAGCTCCTGCAATAACAAATGCTATTCTTACAACCACTGCGACTGCAGCACTTTCTACATCAACTACAACTTCAGCGCCTACGACAACCACAACAGCAACACCTACAACAACTGTAGCTCCCACGACAACTGCAGCGCCTACAACAACTTTAGCATCTACTTCAACCACAGAAGCTGCCCCTACGACAACAGATTCTGCTCCTACGACCACTACAACTCCAGAACCTACTACTACAACGACTGCAGCATCTTCTACAACAACTACAGCTTCTGCTCTTACGACAACCACAACAGCAACACCTACTACACCACCTGCAGTTCCAACAACTGTAGCTCCCACGACCACCACACCTTCTGTACTTACTACAACAACCACAACTACAGCTCCTGCTACAATAATAGTAGCTTCTACGTCAACCTCAGCAGCTGCCTCTACGACAACCACACCAGCCCTAACTACAACGACTGCTGCTCCAACGACCACTACAACTCCAGAAACTATTACGACAACCACTGCAGCTCCTGCTACAACAACTACAACTTCAGCTCCAACGACAATCACAACAGCAACACCTACAACAACTGTAGCTCCCACGACAACAGCAGCTCCTACAACAACTTTAGCATCTACTTCAACCACAGAAGCTGGCCCTACGACAGCCGCTGCAGCCCTAACTACAACAACTGCTGCTCCTACGACCACTACAACTCCAGAACCTACTACGACAACCAGTGTAGCTCCTGCTACAACAACTACAACTTCAGCTCCTACGACAACCACAACAACAACACCTACAACAACTGTAGCTCCCACGACAACTGCAGCTCCTACAACAACTTTAGCATCTACTTCAACCACAAAAGCTGCCCCTACGACAGCCGCTGCAGCCCTAACTACAACAACTGCTGCTCCTACGACCACTACAACTCCAGAACCTACTACGACAACCAGTGCAGCTCCTGCTACAACAACTACAACTTTAGCTCCTACGACAACCACAACAGCAACACCTACAACAACTGTAGCTCCCACGACAACTGCAGCTCCTACAACAACTTTAGCATCTAATTCAACCACAGAAGCTGCCCCTACGACAGCCGCTGCAGCCCTAACTACAACAACTGCTGCTCCTACGACCACTACAACACCAGAACCTACTACGACAACCAGTGCAGCTCCTGCTACAACAACTACAACTTTAGCTCCTACGACAACCACAACAGCAACACCTACAACAACTGTAGCTCCCACGACAACTGCAGCTCCTACAACAACTTTAGCATCTACTTCAACCACAGAAGCTGCCCCTACGACAGCCGCTGCAGCCCTAACTACAACAACTGCTGCTCCTACGACCACTGCAACTCCACAACCTACTACGATACCCAGTGCAGCTCCTACTACAACAACTGCTGTTCTTACGACCACAGTGACTGCAGCACCTTCTACAACAACAACAACTTCAGCACCTACTACAACTCCTGCAGTTCCGACAACTGTAGCTACAACGACCACTCCACCTGCAGTACTTACTACAACAATCACAACTACAGCTCCTACGTCAACCACAGCAGCTGCCTCTACGACAACCATAGAAGCTCTAACTACAACAACTCCTGCTCCAACGACCACTACAACTCCAGAACCTATTACAACAACCACTGCAGCTCCTGCAATAACAAATGCTATTCTTACAACCACTGCGACTGCAGCACTTTCTACATCAACTACAACTTCAGCGCCTACGACAACCACAACAGCAATACCTACAACAACTGTAGCTCCCACGACAACAGCAGCTCCTACAACAACTTTAGCATCTACTTCAACCACAGAAGCTGGCCCTACGACAGCCGCTGCAGCCCTAACTACAACAACTGCTGCTCCTACGACCACTACAACTCCAGAACCTACTACGACAACCAGTGTAGCTCCTGCTACAACAACTACAACTTCAGCTCCTACAACAACCACAACAGCAACACCTACAACAACTTTATCTCCCACGACAACTGCAGCTCCTACAACAACTTTAGCATCTACTTCAACCACAGAAGCTGCCCCTACGACAGCCGCTGCAGCCCTAACTACAACAACTGCTGCTCCTACGACCACTACAACTCCAGAACCTACTACGACAACCACTGCAGCTCCTGCTACAACAACTACAACTTTAGCTCCTACGACAACCACAACAGCAACACCTACAGCAACTGTAGCTCCCACGACAACAGCAGCTCCTACAAAAACTTTAGCATCTACTTCAACCACAGAAGCTGCCCCTACGACAGCTGCTGCAGCCCTAACTACAACAACTGCTGCTCCTACGACCACTGCAACTCCACAACCTACTACGACAACCAGTGCAGCTCCTACTACAACAACTGCTGTTCTTACGACCACAGTGACTGCAGCACCTTCTACAACAACAACAACTTCAGCTCCTACGACAACCACAACAACAGCACGTACTACAACTCCTGCAGTTCCTACAACTGTAGCTACCACGACCACTCCACCTGCAGTACTTACTACAACAATCACAACTACAGCTCCTACGTCAACCACAGCAGCTGCCTCTACGACAACCATAGAAGCTCTAACTACAACAACTCCTGCTCCAACGACCACTACAACTCCAGAACCTATTACAACAACCACTGCAGCTCCTGCAATAACAAATGCTATTCTTACAACCACTGCGACTGCAGCACTTTCTACATCAACTACAACTTCAGCTCCTACGACAACCACAACAGCAACACCTATAACAACTGTAGCTCCCAAGACAACAGCAGCTCCTACAACAACTTTAGCATCTACTTCAACCACAGAAGCTGGCCCTACGACAGCCGCTGCAGCCCTAACTACAACAACTGCTGCTCCTACGACCAGTACAACTCCAGAACCTACTACGACAACCAGTGTAGCTCCTGCTACAACAACTACAACTTCAGCTCCTACAACAACCACAACAGCAACACCTACAACAACTGTATCTCCCACGACAACTGCAGCTCCTACAACAACTTTAGCATCTACTTCAACCACAGAAGCTGCCCCTACGACAGCCGCTGCAGCCCTAACTACAACAACTGCTGCTCCAACGACCACTACAACTCCAGAACCTACTACGACAACCACTGCAGCTCCTGCTACAACAACTACAACTTCAGCTCCTACGACAACCACAACAGCAACACCTACAACAACTGTAGCTCCCACGACAACTGCAGCTCCTACAACAACTTTAGCATCTACTTCAACCACAGAAGCTGCCCCTACGACAGCCGCTGCAGCCCTAACTACAACAACTGCTGCTCCTACGACCACTACAACTCCAGAACCTACTACGACAACCACTGCAGCTCCTACTACAACAACTGCTGTTCTTACGACCACAGTGACTGCAACACCTTCTACAACAACAACAACTTCAGCTCCTACGACAACCACAACAACAGCACCTACTACAACTCCTGCAGTTCCTACAACTGTAGCTACCACGACCACTCCACCTGCAGTACTTACTACAACAATCACAATTACAGCTCCTACGTCAACCACAGCAGCTGCCTCTACGACAACCATAGAAGCTCTAACTACAACAACTCCTGCTCCAACGACCACTACAACTCCAGAACCTATTACAACAACCACTGCAGCTCCTGCAATAACAAATGCTATTCTTACAACCACTGCGACTGCAGCACTTTCTACATCAACTACAACTTCAGCGCCTACGACAACCACAACAGCAACACCTACAACAACTGTAGCTCCCACGACAACTGCAGCTCCTACAACAACTTTAGCATCTACTTCAACCACAGAAGCTGCCCCTACGACAGCCGCTGCAGTCCTAACTACAACAACTGCTGCTCCTACGACCACTACAACTCCAGAACCTACTACGACAACCACTGCAGCTCCTGCTACAACAACTACAACTTCAGCTCCTACGACAACCACAACAGCAACACCTACAACAACTGTAGCTCCCACGACAACTGCAGCTCCTACAACAACTTTAGCATCTACTTCAACCACAGAAGCTGCCCCTACGACAGCCGCTGCAGCCCTAACTACAACAACTGCTGCTCCTACGACCACTACAACTCCAGAACCTACTACGACAACCACTGCAGCTCCTGCTACAACAACTACAACTTTAGCTCCTACGACAACCACAACAGCAACACCTACAACAACTGTAGCTCCCTTGACATCTGCAGCGCCTACAACAACTTTAGCATCTACTTCAACCACAGAAGCTGCCCCTACGACAACAGCTTCTGCTCCTACGACCACTACAACTCCAGAACCTACTACTACAACGACTGCAGCACCTTCTACAACAACTACAGCTTCTGCTCTTACGACAACCACAACAGCAACACCTACTACAACACCTGCAGTTCCAACAACTGTAGCTCCCACGACCAACACACCTTCTGTACTTACTACAACAACCACAACTACAGCTCCTGCTACAACAATTGTAGCTTCTACGTCAACCTCAGCAGCTGCGTCTACGACAACCACACCAGTTTTAACTACAACGACTGCTGCTCCAACGACCACTACAACTCCAGAACCTATTACGACAACCACTGCAGCTCCTGCTACAACAACTACAACTTCAGCTCCTACGACAACCACAACCACAACAGCAACACCTACAACAACTGTAGCTCCCACGACAACAGCAGCTCCTACAACAAGTTTAGCATCTACTTCAACCACAGAAGCTGGCCCTACGACAGCCGCTGCAGCCCTAACTAAAACAACTGCTGCTCCTACGACCACTACAACTCCAGAACCTACTACGACAACCAGAGCAGCTCCTGCTACAACAACTACAACTTCAGCTCCTACGACAACCACAACAGCAACACCTACAACAACTTTAGCATCTATTTCAACCACAGAAGCTGCCCCTACGACAGGCGCTGCAGCCCTAACTACAACAACTGCTGCTCCTACGACCACTACAACTCCAGAACCTACTACGACAACCAGTGCAGCTCCTGCTACAACAACTACAACTTCAGCTCCTACGACAACCACAACAGCAACACCTACAACAACTTTAGCATCTACTTTAACCACAGAAGCTGCCCCTACGACAACAGCTTCTGCTCCTACGACCACTACAACTCCAGAACCTACTACTACAACAACTGCAGCACCTTCTACAACAACTACAGCTTCTGCTCTTACGACAACCACAACAGCAACACCTACTACAACACCTGCAGTTCCAACAACTGTAGCTCCCACGACCACCACACCTTCTGTACTTACTACAACAACCACAACTACAGCTCCTGCTAAAACAATTGTAGCTTCTACGTCAACCTCAGCAGCTGCCTCTACGACAACCACACCCGCCCTAACTACAACGACTGCTGCTCCAACGACCACTACAACTCCAGAACCTATTACGTCAACCACTGCAGCTCCTGCTACAACAACTACTACTTCAGCTCTTACGACAACCACAACAGCAACACCTACAACAACTGTAGCTCCCACGACAACTGCAGCTCCTACAACAACTTTAGCATCTACTTCAACCACAGAAGCTGCCCCTACGACAGCCGCTGCAGCCCTAACTACAACAACTGCTGCTCCTACAGCCACTACAACTCCAGAACCTACTACGACAACCAGTGCAGCTCCTGCTACAACAACTACAACTTCAGCCCCTACGACAACCACAACAGCAACTCCTACAACAACTGTAGCTCCCACGACCACCACACCTTCTGTACTTACTACCACAACTACAGCTCCTGCTACAACAATTGTAGCTTCTACGTCAACCTCAGCAGCTGCCTCTATGACAACCACACCAGCCCTAACTACAACGACTGCTGCTCCAACGACCACTACAACTCCAGAACCTGTTACGTCAACCACTGCAGCTCCTGCTACATCAACTACAACTTCAGCTCCTACGACAACCACAACAGCAACACCTACAACAACTATAGCTCCCACGACAACAGCAGCTCCTACAACAACTTTAGCATCTACTTCAACCACAGAAGCTGCCCCTACGACAGCCGCTGCAGCCCTAACTACAACAACTGCTGCTCCTACAGCCACTACAACTCCAGAACCTACTACGACAACCAGTGCAGCTCCTGCTACAACAACTACAACTTCAGCCCCTACGACAACCACAACAGCAACTCCTACAACAACTGTAGCTCCCACGACCACCACACCTTCTGTACTTACTACCACAACTACAGCTCCTGCTACAACAATTGTAGCTTCTACGTCAACCTCAGCAGCTGCCTCTACGACAACCACACCAGCCCTAACTACAACGACTGCTGCTCCAACGACCACTACAACTCCAGAACCTGTTACGTCAACCACTGCAGCTCCTGCTACAACAACTACAACTTCAGCTCCTACGACAACCACAACAGCAACACCTACAACAACTATAGCTCCCACGACAACAGCAGCTCCTACAACAACTTTAGCATCTACTTCAACCACAGAAGCTGCCCCTACGACAGCCGCTGCAGCCCTAACTACAACAACTGCTGCTCCTACGACCACTACAACTCCAGAACCTACTACGACAACCACTGCAGCTCCTGCTACAACAACTACAACTTTAGCTCCTACGACAACCACAACAGCAACACCTACAACAACTGTAGCTCCCACGACAACTGCAGCTCCTACAACAACTTTAGCATCTACTTCAACCACAGAAGCTGCCCCTACGACAGCCGCTGCAGCCCTAACTACAACAACTGCAGCTCCAACGACCACTACAACTCCAGAACCTACTACGACAACCACTGCAGCTCCTGCTACAACAACTACAACTTCAGCTCCTACGACAACCACAACAGCAACACCTACAACAACTATAGCTCCCACGACAACAGCAGCTCCTACAACAACTTTAGCATCTACTTCAACCACAGAAGCTGCCCCTACGACAGCCGCTGCAGCCCTAACTACAACAACTGCTGCTCCTACGACCACTACAACTCCAGAACCTACTACGACAACCACTGCAGCTCCTGCTACAACAACTACAACTTTAGCTCCTACGACAACCACAACAGCAACACCTATAACAACTGTAGCTCCCACGACAACTGCAGCGCCTACAACAACTTTAGCATCTACTTCAACCACAGAAGCTGCCCCTACGACAACAGCTTCTGCTCCTACGACCACTACAACTCCAGAACCTACTACTACAACGACTGCAGCACCTTCTACAACAACTACAGCTTCTGCTCTTACGACAACCACAACAGCAACACCTACTACAACTCCTGCAGTTCCTACAACTGTAGCTACCACGACCACTCCACCTGCTGTACTTACTACAACAATCACAATTACAGCTCCTACGTCAACCACAGCAGCTGCCTCTACGACAACCATAGAAGCTCTAACTACAACAACTGCTGCTCCAACGACCACTACAACTCCAGAACCTATTACAACAACCACTGCAGCTCCTGCAATAACAAATCCTATTCTAACAACCACTGCGACTGCAGCACTTTCTACATCAACTACAACTTCAGCGCCTACGACAACCACAACAGGAACACCTACAACAACTGTAGCTCCCACGACAACTGCAGCGCCTACAACAACTTTAGCATCTACTTCAACCACAGAAGCTGCCCCTATGACAACAGCTTCTGCTCCTTCGACCACTACAACTCCAGAACCTACTACTACGACGACTGCAGAACCTTCAACAACAACTACAGCTTCAGCTCCTACGACAACCACAACAACAACACCTACAACAACTGTAGCTCCCACGACAACTGCAGCTCCTACAACAACTTTAGCATCTACTTCAACCACAAAAGCTGCCCCTACGACAGCCGCTGCAGCCCTAACTACAACAACTGCTGCTCTTACAGCAACTACAACTCCAGAACCTACTACGACAACCAGTGCAGCTCCTGCTACAACAACTACAACTTCAGCCCCTACGACAACCACAACAGCAACTCCTACAACAACTGTAGCTCCCACGACCACCACACCTTCTGTACTTACTACCACAACTACAGCTCCTGCTACAACAATTGTAGCTTCTACGTCAACCTCAGCAGCTGCCTCTACGACAACCACACCAGCCCTAACTACAACGACTGCTGCTCCAACGACCACTACAACTCCAGAACCTGTTACGTCAACCACTGCAGCTCCTGCTACATCAACTACAACTTCAGCTCCTACGACAACCACAACAGCAACACCTACAACAACTATAGCTCCCATGACAACAGCAGCTCCTACAACAACTTTAGCATCTACTTCAACCACAGAAGCTGCCCCTACGACAACAGCTTCTGCTCCTACGACCACTACAACTCCAGAACCTACTACTACAACGACTGCAGCACCTTCTACAACAACTACAGCTTCTGCTCTTACGACAACCACAACAGCAACACCTACTACAACTCCTGCAGTTCCTACAACTGTAGCTACCACGACCACTCCACCTGCTGTACTTACTACAACAATCACAATTACAGCTCCTACGTCAACCACAGCAGCTGCCTCTACGACAACCATAGAAGCTCTAACTACAACAACTGCTGCTCCAACGACCACTACAACTCCAGAACCTATTACAACAACCACTGCAGCTCCTGCAATAACAAATCCTATTCTAACAACCACTGCGACTGCAGCACTTTCTACATCAACTACAACTTCAGCGCCTACGACAACCACAACAGGAACACCTACAACAACTGTAGCTCCCACGACAACTGCAGCGCCTACAACAACTTTAGCATCTACTTCAACCACAGAAGCTGCCCCTATGACAACAGCTTCTGCTCCTTCGACCACTACAACTCCAGAACCTACTACTACGACGACTGCAGAACCTTCAACAACAACTACAGCTTCAGCTCCTACGACAACCACAACAACAACACCTACAACAACTGTAGCTCCCACGACAACTGCAGCTCCTACAACAACTTTAGCATCTACTTCAACCACAAAAGCTGCCCCTACGACAGCCGCTGCAGCCCTAACTACAACAACTGCTGCTCTTACAGCAACTACAACTCCAGAACCTACTACGACAACCAGTGCAGCTCCTGCTACAACAACTACAACTTCAGCCCCTACGACAACCACAACAGCAACTCCTACAACAACTGTAGCTCCCACGACCACCACACCTTCTGTACTTACTACCACAACTACAGCTCCTGCTACAACAATTGTAGCTTCTACGTCAACCTCAGCAGCTGCCTCTACGACAACCACACCAGCCCTAACTACAACGACTGCTGCTCCAACGACCACTACAACTCCAGAACCTGTTACGTCAACCACTGCAGCTCCTGCTACATCAACTACAACTTCAGCTCCTACGACAACCACAACAGCAACACCTACAACAACTATAGCTCCCATGACAACAGCAGCTCCTACAACAACTTTAGCATCTACTTCAACCACAGAAGCTGCCCCTACGACAACAGCTTCTGCTCCTACGACCACTACAACTCCAGAACCTACTACTACAACGACTGCAGCACCTTCTACAACAACTACAGCTTCTGCTCTTACGACAACCACAACAGCAACACCTACTACAACACCTGCAGTTCCAACAACTGTAGCTCCCACGACCAACACACCTTCTGTACTTACTACAACAACCACAACTACAGCTCCTGCTACAACAATTGTAGCTTCTACGTCAACCTCAGCAGCTGCGTCTACGACAACCACACCAGTTTTAACTACAACGACTGCTGCTCCAACGACCACTACAACTCCAGAACCTATTACAACAACCACTGCAGCTCCTGCTACAACAACTACAACTTCAGCTCCTACGACAACCACAACAGCAACACCTACAACAACTGTAGCTCCCACGACAACAGCAGCTCCTACAACAAGTTTAGCATCTACTTCAACCACAGAAGCTGGCCCTACGACAGCCGCTGCAGCCCTAACTAAAACAACTGCTGCTCCTACGACCACTACAACTCCAGAACCTACTACGACAACCAGAGCAGCTCCTGCTACAACAACTACAACTTCAGCTCCTACGACAACCACAACAGCAACACCTACAACAACTTTAGCATCTATTTCAACCACAGAAGCTTCCCCTACGACAGGCGCTGCAGCCCTAACTACAACAACTGCTGCTCCTACGACCACTACAACTCCAGAACCTACTACGACAACCAGTGCAGCTCCTGCTACAACAACTACAACTTCAGCTCCTACGACAACCACAACAGCAACACCTACAACAACTTTAGCATCTACTTTAACCACAGAAGCTGCCCCTACGACAACAGCTTCTGCTCCTACGACCACTACAACTCCAGAACCTACTACTACAACAACTGCAGCACCTTCTACAACAACTACAGCTTCTGCTCTTACGACAACCACAACAGCAACACCTACTACAACACCTGCAGTTCCAACAACTGTAGCTCCCACGACCACCACACCTTCTGTACTTACTACAACAACCACAACTACAGCTCCTGCTAAAACAATTGTAGCTTCTACGTCAACCTCAGCAGCTGCCTCTACGACAACCACACCCGCCCTAACTACAACGACTGCTGCTCCAACGACCACTACAACTCCAGAACCTATTACGTCAACCACTGCAGCTCCTGCTACAACAACTACTACTTCAGCTCTTACGACAACCACAACAGCAACACCTACAACAACTGTAGCTCCCACGACAACTGCAGCTCCTTCAACAACTTTAGCATCTACTTCAACCACAGAAGCTGCCCCTACGACAGCCGCTGCAGCCCTAACTACAACAACTGCTGCTCCTACAGCCACTACAACTCCAGAACCTACTACGACAACCAGTGCAGCTCCTGCTACAACAACTACAACTTCAGCCCCTACGACAACCACAACAGCAACTCCTACAACAACTGTAGCTCCCACGACCACCACACCTTCTGTACTTACTACCACAACTACAGCTCCTGCTACAACAATTGTAGCTTCTACGTCAACCTCAGCAGCTGCCTCTATGACAACCACACCAGCCCTAACTACAACGACTGCTGCTCCAACGACCACTACAACTCCAGAACCTGTTACGTCAACCACTGCAGCTCCTGCTACATCAACTACAACTTCAGCTCCTACGACAACCACAACAGCAACACCTACAACAACTATAGCTCCCACGACAACAGCAGCTCCTACAACAACTTTAGCATCTACTTCAACCACAGAAGCTGCCCCTACGACAGCCGCTGCAGCCCTAACTACAACAACTGCTGCTCCTACAGCCACTACAACTCCAGAACCTACTACGACAACCAGTGCAGCTCCTGCTACAACAACTACAACTTCAGCCCCTACGACAACCACAACAGCAACTCCTACAACAACTGTAGCTCCCACGACCACCACACCTTCTGTACTTACTACCACAACTACAGCTCCTGCTACAACAATTGTAGCTTCTACGTCAACCTCAGCAGCTGCCTCTACGACAACCACACCAGCCCTAACTACAACGACTGCTGCTCCAACGACCACTACAACTCCAGAACCTGTTACGTCAACCACTGCAGCTCCTGCTACAACAACTACAACTTCAGCTCCTACGACAACCACAACAGCAACACCTACAACAACTATAGCTCCCACGACAACAGCAGCTCCTACAACAACTTTAGCATCTACTTCAACCACAGAAGCTGCCCCTACGACAGCCGCTGCAGCCCTAACTACAACAACTGCTGCTCCTACGACCACTACAACTCCAGAACCTACTACGACAACCACTGCAGCTCCTGCTACAACAACTACAACTTTAGCTCCTACGACAACCACAACAGCAACACCTACAACAACTGTAGCTCCCACGACAACTGCAGCTCCTACAACAACTTTAGCATCTACTTCAACCACAGAAGCTGCCCCTACGACAGCAGCTGCAGCCCTAACTACAACAACTGCTGCTCCAACGACCACTACAACTCCAGAACCTACTACGACAACCACTGCAGCTCCTGCTACAACAACTACAACTTCAGCTCCTACGACAACCACAACAGCAACACCTACAACAACTATAGCTCCCACGACAACAGCAGCTCCTACAACAACTTTAGCATCTACTTCAACCACAGAAGCTGCCCCTACGACAGCCGCTGCAGCCCTAACTACAACAACTGCTGCTCCTACGACCACTACAACTCCAGAACCTACTACGACAACCACTGCAGCTCCTGCTACAACAACTACAACTTTAGCTCCTACGACAACCACAACAGCAACACCTATAACAACTGTAGCTCCCACGACAACTGCAGCGCCTACAACAACTTTAGCATCTACTTCAACCACAGAAGCTGCCCCTACGACAACAGCTTCTGCTCCTACGACCACTACAACTCCAGAACCTACTACTACAACGACTGCAGCACCTTCTACAACAACTACAGCTTCTGCTCTTACGACAACCACAACAGCAACACCTACTACAACTCCTGCAGTTCCTACAACTGTAGCTACCACGACCACTCCACCTGCTGTACTTACTACAACAATCACAATTACAGCTCCTACGTCAACCACAGCAGCTGCCTCTACGACAACCATAGAAGCTCTAACTACAACAACTGCTGCTCCAACGACCACTACAACTCCAGAACCTATTACAACAACCACTGCAGCTCCTGCAATAACAAATCCTATTCTAACAACCACTGCGACTGCAGCACTTTCTACATCAACTACAACTTCAGCGCCTACGACAACCACAACAGGAACACCTACAACAACTGTAGCTCCCACGACAACTGCAGCGCCTACAACAACTTTAGCATCTACTTCAACCACAGAAGCTGCCCCTATGACAACAGCTTCTGCTCCTTCGACCACTACAACTCCAGAACCTACTACTACGACGACTGCAGCACCTTCTACAACAACTACAGCTTCAGCTCCTACGACAACCACAACAACAACACCTACAACAACTGTAGCTCCCACGACAACTGCAGCTCCTACAACAACTTTAGCATCTACTTCAACCACAAAAGCTGCCCCTACGACAGCCGCTGCAGCCCTAACTACAACAACTGCTGCTCTTACAGCAACTACAACTCCAGAACCTACTACGACAACCAGTGCAGCTCCTGCTACAACAACTACAACTTCAGCCCCTACGACAACCACAACAGCAACTCCTACAACAACTGTAGCTCCCACGACCACCACACCTTCTGTACTTACTACCACAACTACAGCTCCTGCTACAACAATTGTAGCTTCTACGTCAACCTCAGCAGCTGCCTCTACGACAACCACACCAGCCCTAACTACAACGACTGCTGCTCCAACGACCACTACAACTCCAGAACCTGTTACGTCAACCACTGCAGCTCCTGCTACATCAACTACAACTTCAGCTCCTACGACAACCACAACAGCAACACCTACAACAACTATAGCTCCCATGACAACAGCAGCTCCTACAACAACTTTAGCATCTACTTCAACCACAGAAGCTGCCCCTACAACAGCCGCTGCAGCACTAACTACAACAACTGCTGCTCCTACAGCCACTACAACTCCAGAACCTACTACGACAACCAGTGCAGCTCCTGCTACAACAACTACAACTTCAGCCCCTACGACAACCACAACAGCAACTCCTACAACAACTGTAGCTCCCACGACCACCACACCTTCTGTACTTACTACCACAACTACAGCTCCTGCTACAACAATTGTAGCTTCTACGTCAACCTCAGCAGCTGCCTCTACGACAACCACACCAGCCCTAACTACAACGACTGCTGCTCCAACGACCACTACAACTCCAGAACCTGTTACGTCAACCACTGCAGCTCCTGCTACAACAACTACAACTTCAGCTCCTACGACAACCACAACAGCAACACCTTCAAAAACTATAGCTCCCACGACAACAGCAGCTCCTACAACAACTTTAGCATCTACTTCAACCACAGAAGCTGCCCCTACGACAGCCGCTGCAGCCCTAACTACAACAACTGCTGCTCCTACGACCACTACAACTCCAGAACCTACTACGACAACCACTGCAGCTCCTGCTACAACAACTACAACTTTAGCTCCTACGACAACCACAACAGCAACACCTACAACAACTGTAGCTCCCACGACAACAGCAGCTCCTACAACAACTTTAGCATCTACTTCAACCACAGAAGCTGCCCCTACGACAGCCGCTGCAGCCCTAACTACAACAACTGCTGCTCCTACGACCACTGCAACGCCACAACCTACTACGACAACCAGTGCAGCTCCTACTACAACAACTGCTGTTCTTACGACCACAGTGACTGCAGCACCTTCTACAACAACAACAACAACTTCAGCTCCTACAACAACCACAACTACAGCTCCTGCTAAAACAATTGTAGCTTCTACGTCAACATCAGCAGCTGCCTCTACGACAACCACACCCGCCCTAACTACAACGACTGCTTCTCCAACGACCACTACAACTCCAGAACCTATTACGTCAACCACTGCAGCTCCTGCTACAACAACTACTACTTCAGCTCTTACGACAACCACAACAGCAACACCTACAACAACTGTAGCTCCCACGACAACTGCAGCTCCTACAACAACTTTAGCATCTACTTCAACCACAGAAGCTGCCCCTACGACAGCCGCTGCAGCCCTAACTACAACAACTGCTGCTCCTACAGCCACTACAACTCCAGAACCTACTACGACAACCAGTGCAGCTCCGGCTACAACAACTACAACTTCAGCCCCTACGACAACCACAACAGCAACTCCTACAACAACTGTAGCTCCCACGACCACCACACCTTCTGTACTTACTACCACAACTACAGCTCCTGCTACAACAATTGTAGCTTCTACGTCAACCTCAGCAGCTGCCTCTACGACAACCACACCAGCCCTAACTACAACGACTGCTGCTCCAACGACCACTACAACTCCAGAACCTGTTACGTCAACCACTGCAGCTCCTGCTACAACAACTACAACTTCAGCTCCTACGACAACCACAACAGCAACACCTACAACAACTATAGCTCCCACGACAACAGCAGCTCCTACAACAACTTTAGCATCTACTTCAACCACAGAAGCTGCCCCTACGACAGCCGCTGCAGCCCTAACTACAACAACTGCTGCTCCTACAGCCACTACAACTCCAGAACCTACTACGACAACCAGTGCAGCTCCTGCTACAACAACTACAACTTCAGCCCCTACGACAACCACAACAGCAACTCCTACAACAACTGTAGCTCCCACGACCACCACACCTTCTGTACTTACTACCACAACTACAGCTCCTGCTACAACAATTGTAGCTTCTACGTCAACCTCAGCAGCTGCCTCTACGACAACCACACCAGCCCTAACTACAACGACTGCTGCTCCAACGACCACTACAACTCCAGAACCTGTTACGTCAACCACTGCAGCTCCTGCTACAACAACTACAACTTCAGCTCCTACGACAACCACAACAGCAACACCTACAACAACTATAGCTCCCACGACAACAGCAGCTCCTACAACAACTTTAGCATCTACTTCAACCACAGAAGCTGCCCCTACGACAGCCGCTGCAGCCCTAACTACAACAACTGCTGCTCCTACGACCACTGCAACGCCACAACCTACTACGACAACCAGTGCAGCTCCTACTACAACAACTGCTGTTCTCACGACCACAGTGACTGCAGCACCTTCTACAACAACAACAACAACTTCAGCTCCTACGACAACCACAACAACAGTACCTACTACAACTCCTGCAGTTTCTACAACTGTAGCTACCACGACCACTCCACCTGCTGTACTTGCTACAACAATCACAACTACAGCTCCTACGTCAACCACAGCAGCTGCCTCTATGACAACCATAGAAGCTCTAACTACAACAACTGCTGCTCCAACGACCACTACAACTCCAGAACCTATTACAACAACAACTGCAGCTCCTGCAATAACAAATGCTATTCTTACAACCACTGCGACTGCAGCACTTTCTACATCAACTACAACTTCAGCGCCTACGACAACCACAACAGCAACACCTACAACAACTGTAGCTCCCACGACAACTGCAGCGCCTACAACAACTTTAGCCTCTACTTCAACCACAGAAGCTGCCCCTACGACAACAGCTTCTGCTCCTACGACCACTACAACTCCAGAACCTACTACGACAACCAGTGCAGCTCTTATTATAACAACTGCTGTTCTAACTACTACAACGACTGCAGCACCTTCTACAACAACTACAGCTTCTGCTCTTACGACAACCACAACAGCAACACCTACTACAACACCTGCAGTTCCAACAACTGTAGCTCCCACGACCACTACAACTCCAGAGCCTATTACGACAACCACTGCAGCTCCTGCTACAACAACTACAACTTCAGCTCCTACGACAACCACAACAACAGCACCTACAACAACTGTAGCTCCCACGACAACTGCAGCTCTTACAACAGCTTTAGCATCTACGACAACCACTGCAGCTCCTACTACAACAACTGCTGTTCTTGCGACCACAGTGACTGCAGCACCTTCTACAACAACTACAACTCCAGAACCTACTACGACAACCAGTGCAGCTCCTGCTACAACAACTACAACTTCAGCTCCTACGACAACCACAACAGCAACACCTACAACAACTTTAGCATCTACTTTAACCACAGAAGCTGCCCCTACGACAACAGCTTCTGCTCCTACGACCACTACAACTCCAGAACCTACTACTACAACGACTGCAGCACCTTCTACAACAACTACAGCTTCTGCTCTTACGACAACCACAACAGCAACACCTACTACAACACCTGCAGTTCCAACAACTGTAGCTCCCACGACCACCACACCTTCTGGACTTACTACAACAACCACAACTACAGCTCCTGCTAAAACAATTGTAGCTTCTACGTCAACCTCAGCAGCTGCCTCTACGACAACCACACCCGCCCTAACTACAACGACTGCTGCTCCAACGACCACTACAACTACAGAACCTATTACGTCAACCACTGCAGCTCCTGCTACAACAACTACTACTTCAGCTCTTACGACAACCACAACAGCAACACCTACAACAACTGTAGCTCCCACGACAACTGCAGCTCCTACAACAACTTTAGCATCTACTTCAACCACAGAAGCTGCCCCTACGACAGCCGCTGCAGCCCTAACTACAACAACTGCTGCTCCTACAGCCACTACAACTCCAGAACCTACTACGACAACCAGTGCAGCTCCTGCTACAACAACTACAACTTCAGCCCCTACGACAACCACAACAGCAACTCCTACAACAACTGTAGCTCCCACGACCACCACACCTTCTGTACTTACTACCACAACTACAGCTCCTGCTACAACAATTGTAGCTTCTACGTCAACCTCAGCAGCTGCCTCTACGACAACCACACCAGCCCTAACTACAACGAATGCTGCTCCAACGACCACTACAACTCCAGAACCTATTACGTCAACCACTATAGCTCCTGCTACAACAACTACTACTTCAGCTCTTACGACAACCACAACAGCAACACCTACAACAACTATAGCTCCCACGACAACAGCAGCTCCTACAACAACTTTAGCATCTACTTCAACCACAGAAGCTGCCCCTACGACAGCCGCTGCAGCCCTAACTACAACAACTGCTGCTCCTACAGCCACTACAACTCCAGAACCTACTACGACAACCAGTGCAGCTCCGGCTACAACAACTACAACTTCAGCCCCTACGACAACCACAACAGCAACTCCTACAACAACTGTAGCTCCCACGACCACCACACCTTCTGTACTTACTACCACAACTACAGCTCCTGCTACAACAATTGTAGCTTCTACGTCAACCTCAGCAGCTGCCTCTACGACAACCACACCAGCCCTAACTACAACGACTGCTGCTCCAACGACCACTACAACTCCAGAACCTGTTACGTCAACCACTGCAGCTCCTGCTACAACAACTACAACTTCAGCTCCTACGACAACCACAACAGCAACACCTACAACAACTATAGCTCCCACGACAACAGCAGCTCCTACAACAACTTTAGCATCTACTTCAACCACAGAAGCTGCCCCTACGACAGCCGCTGCAGCCCTAACTACAACAACTGCTGCTCCTACAGCCACTACAACTCCAGAACCTACTACGACAACCAGTGCAGCTCCTGCTACAACAACTACAACTTCAGCCCCTACGACAACCACAACAGCAACTCCTACAACAACTGTAGCTCCCACGACCACCACACCTTCTGTACTTACTACCACAACTACAGCTCCTGCTACAACAATTGTAGCTTCTACGTCAACCTCAGCAGCTGCCTCTACGACAACCACACCAGCCCTAACTACAACGACTGCTGCTCCAACGACCACTACAACTCCAGAACCTGTTACGTCAACCACTGCAGCTCCTGCTACAACAACTACAACTTCAGCTCCTACGACAACCACAACAGCAACACCTACAACAACTATAGCTCCCACGACAACAGCAGCTCCTACAACAACTTTAGCATCTACTTCAACCACAGAAGCTGCCCCTACGACAGCCGCTGCAGCCCTAACTACAACAACTGCTGCTCCTACGACCACTACAACTCCAGAACCTACTACGACAACCACTGCAGCTCCTGCTACAACAACTACAACTTTAGCTCCTACGACAACCACAACAGCAACACCTACAACAACTGTAGCTCCCACGACAACAGCAGCTCCTACAACAACTTTAGCATCTACTTCAACCACAGAAGCTGCCCCTACGACAGCCCTAACTACAACAACTGCTGCTCCTACGACCACTACAACTCCAGAACCTATTACAACAACAACTGCAGCTCCTGCAATAACAAATGCTATTCTTACAACCACTGCGACTGCAGCACTTTCTACATCAACTACAACTTCAGCACCTACGACAACCACAACAGCAACACCTACAACAACTGTAGCTCCCACGACAACTGCAGCGCCTACAACAACTTTAGCCTCTACTTCAACCACAGAAGCTGCCCCTATGACAACAGCTTCTGCTCCTACGACCACTACAACTCCAGAACCTACTATGACAACCAGTGCAGCTCTTATTACAACAACTGCTGTTCTAACTACTACAACGACTGCAGCACCTTCTACAACAACTACAGCTTCTGCTCTTACGACAACCACAACAGCAACACCTACTACAACACCTGCAGTTCCAACAACTGTAGCTCCCACGACCACCACACCTTCTGGACTTACTACAACAACCACAACTACAGCTCCTGCTAAAACAATTGTAGCTTCTACGTCAACCTCAGCAGCTGCCTCTACGACAACCACACCCGCCCTAACTACAACGACTGCTGCTCCAACGACCACTACAACTACAGAACCTATAACGTCAACCACTGCAGCTCCTGCTACAACAACTACTACTTCAGCTCTTACGACAACCACAACAGCAACACCTACAACAACTGTAGCTCCCACGACAACTGCAGCTCCTACAACAACTTTAGCATCTACTTCAACCACAGAAGCTGCCCCTACGACAGCCGCTGCAGCCCTAACTACAACAACTGCTGCTCCTACAGCCACTACAACTCCAGAACCTACTACGACAACCAGTGCAGCTCCTGCTACAACAACTACAACTTCAGCCCTTACGACAACCACAACAGCAACTCCTACAACAACTGTAGCTCCCACGACCACCACACCTTCTGTACTTACTACCACAACTACAGCTCCTGCTACAACAATTGTAGCTTCTACGTCAACCTCAGCAGCTGCCTCTACGACAACCACACCAGCCCTAACTACAACGACTGCTGCTCCAACGACCACTACAACTCCAGAACCTGTTACGTCAACCACTGCAGCTCCTGCTACAACAACTACAACTTCAGCTCCTACGACAACCACAACAGCAACACCTACAACAACTATAGCTCCCACGACAACAGCAGCTCCTACAACAACTTTAGCATCTACTTCAACCACAGAAGCTGCCCCTACGACAGCCGCTGCAGCCCTAACTACAACAACTGCTGCTCCTACAGCCACTACAACTCCAGAACCTACTACGACAACCAGTGCAGCTCCTGCTACAACAACTACAACTTCAGCCCCTACGACAACCACAACAGCAACTCCTACAACAACTGTAGCTCCCACGACCACCACACCTTCTGTACTTACTACCACAACTACAGCTCCTGCTACAACAATTGTAGCTTCTACGTCAACCTCAGCAGCTGCCTCTACGACAACCACACCAGCCCTAACTACAACGACTGCTGCTCCAACGACCACTACAACTCCAGAACCTGTTACATCAACCACTGCAGCTCCTGCTACAACAACTACAACTTCAGCTCCTACGACAACCACAACAGCAACACCTACAACAACTATAGCTCCCACGACAACAGCAGCTCCTACAACAACTTTAGCATCTACTTCAACCACAGAAGCTGCCCCTACGACAGCCGCTGCAGCCCTAACTACAACAACTGCTGCTCCTACAGCCACTACAACTCCAGAACCTACTACGACAACCAGTGCAGCTCCGGCTACAACAACTACAACTTCAGCCCCTACGACAACCACAACAGCAACTCCTACAACAACTGTAGCTCCCACGACCACCACACCTTCTGTACTTACTACCACAACTACAGCTCCTGCTACAACAATTGTAGCTTCTACGTCAACCTCAGCAGCTGCCTCTACGACAACCACACCAGCCCTAACTACAACGACTGCTGCTCCAACGACCACTACAACTCCAGAACCTGTTACGTCAACCACTGCAGCTCCTGCTACAACAACTACAACTTCAGCTCCTACGACAACCACAACAGCAACACCTACAACAACTATAGCTCCCACGAAAACAGCAGCTCCTACAACAACTTTAGCATCTACTTCAACCACAGAAGCTGCCCCTACGACAGCCGCTGCAGCCCTAACTACAACAACTGCTGCTCCTACAGCCACTACAACTCCAGAACCTACTACGACAACCAGTGCAGCTCCTGCTACAACAACTACAACTTCAGCCCCTACGACAACCACAACAGCAACTCCTACAACAACTGTAGCTCCCACGACCACCACACCTTCTGTACTTACTACCACAACTACAGCTCCTGCTACAACAATTGTAGCTTCTACGTCAACCTCAGCAGCTGCCTCTACGACAACCACACCAGCCCTGACTACAACGACTGCTGCTCCAACGACCACTACAACTCCAGAACCTGTTACGTCAACCACTGCAGCTCCTGCTACAACAACTACAACTTCAGCTCCTACGACAACCACAACAGCAACACCTACAACAACTATAGCTCCCACGACAACAGCAGCTCCTACAACAACTTTAGCATCTACTTCAACCACAGAAGCTGCCCCTACGACAGCCGCTGCAGCCCTAACTACAACAACTGCTGCTCCTACGACCACTACAACTCCAGAACCTACTACGACAACCACTGCAGCTCCTGCTACAACAACTACAACTTTAGCTCCTACGACAACTACAACAGCAACACCTACAACAACTGTAGCTCCCACGACAACAGCAGCTCCTACAACAACTTTGGCATCTACTTCAACCACAGAAGCTGCCCCTACGACAGCCGCTGCAGCCCTAACTACAACAACTGCTGCTCCTACGACCACTGCAACGCCACAACCTACTACGACAACCAGTGCAGCTCCTACTACAACAACTGCTGTTCTCACGACCACAGTGACTGCAGCACCTTCTACAACAACACCAACAACTTCAGCTCCTACGACAACCACAACAACAGTACCTACTACAACTCCTGCAGTTTCTACAACTGTAGCTACCACGACCACTCCACCTGCTGTACTTGCTACAACAATCACAACTACAGCTCCTACGTCAACATCAGCAGCTGCCTCTACGACAACCATAGAAGCTCTAACTACAACAACTGCTGCTCCAACGACCACTACAACTCCAGAACCTATTACAACAACAACTGCAGCTCCTGCAATAACAAATGCTATTCTTACAACCACTGCGACTGCAGCACTTTCTACATCAACTACAACTTCAGCGCCTACGACAACCACAACAGCAACACCTACAACAACTGTAGCTCCCACGACAACTGCAGCGCCTACAACAACTTTAGCCTCTACTTCAACCACAGAAGCTGCCCCTACGACAACAGCTTCTGCTCCTACGACCACTACAACTCCAGAACCTACTACGACAACCAGTGCAGCTCTTATTACAACAACTGCTGTTCTAACTACTACAACGACTGCAGCACCTTCTACAACAACTACAACTTCAGCCCCTACGACAACCACAACAGCAACTCCTACAACAACTGTAGCTCCCACGACCACCACACCTTCTGTACTTACTACCACAACTACAGCTCCTGCTACAACAATTGTAGCTTCTACGTCAACCTCAGCAGCTGCCTCTACGACAACCACACCAGCCCTAACTACAACGACTGCTGCTCCAACGACCACTACAACTCCAGAACCTGTTACGTCAACCACTGCAGCTCCTGCTACAACAACTACAACTTCAGCTCCTACGACAACCACAACAGCAACACCTACAACAACTATAGCTCCCACGACAACAGCAGCTCCTACAACAACTTTAGCATCTACTTCAACCACAGAAGCTGCCCCTACGACAGCCGCTGCAGCCCTAAGTACAACAACTGCTGCTCCTACAGCCACTACAACTCCAGAACCTACTACGACAACCAGTGCAGCTCCTGCTACAACAACTACAACTTCAGCCCCTACGACAACCACAACAGCAACTCCTACAACAACTGTAGCTCCCACGACCACCACACCTTCTGTACTTACTACCACAACTACAGCTCCTGCTACAACAATTGTAGCTTCTACGTCAACCTCAGCAGCTGCCTCTACGACAACCACACCAGCCCTAACTACAACGACTGCTGCTCCAACGACCACTACAACTCCAGAACCTGTTACGTCAACCACTGCAGCTCCTGCTACAACAACTACAACTTCAGCTCCTACGACAACCACAACAGCAACACCTACAACAACTATAGCTCCCACGACAACAGCAGCTCCTACAACAACTTTAGCATCTACTTCAACCACAGAAGCTGCCCCTACGACAGCCGCTGCAGCCCTAACTACAACAACTGCTGCTCCTACGACCACTACAACTCCAGAACCTACTACGACAACCACTGCAGCTCCTGCTACAACAACTACAACTTTAGCTCCTACGACAACCACAACAGCAACACCTACAACAACTGTAGCTCCCACGACAACAGCAGCTCCTACAACAACTTTAGCATCTACTTCAACCACAGAAGCTGCCCCTACGACAGCCGCTGCAGCCCTAACTACAACAACTGCTGTTCCTACGACCACTGCAACGCCACAACCTACTACGACAACCAGTGCAGCTCCTACTACAACAACTGCTGTTCTCACGACCACAGTGACTGCAGCACCTTCTACAACAACAACAACAACTTCAGCTCCTACGACAACCACAACAACAGTACCTACTACAACTCCTGCAGTTTCTACAACTGTAGCTACCACGACCACTCCACCTGCTGTACTTGCTACAACAATCACAACTACAGCTCCTACGTCAACCACAGCAGCTGCCTCTACGACAACCATAGAAGCTCTAACTACAACAACTGCTGCTCCAACGACCACTACAACTCCAGAACCTATTACAACAACAACTGCAGCTCCTGCAATAACAAATGCTATTCTTACAACCACTGCGACTGCAGCACTTTCTACATCAACTACAACTTCAGCGCCTACGACAACCACAACAGCAACACCTACAACAACTGTAGCTCCCACGACAACTGCAGCGCCTACAACAACTTTAGCCTCTACTTCAACCACAGAAGCTGCCCCTACGACAACAGCTTCTGCTCCTACGACCACTACAACTCCAGAACCTACTACGACAACCAGTGCAGCTCTTATTACAACAACTGCTGTTCTAACTACTACAACGACTGCAGCACCTTCTACAACAACTACAGCTTCTGCTCTTACGACAACCACAACAGCAACACCTACTACAACACCTGCAGTTCCAACAACTGTAGCTCCCACGACCACTACAACTCCAGAGCCTATTACGACAACCACTGCAGCTCCTGCTACAACAACTACAACTTCAGCTCCTACGACAACCACAACAACAGCACCTACAACAACTGTAGCTCCCACGACAACTGCAGCTCTTACAACAGCTTTAGCATCTACGACAACCACTGCAGCTCCTACTACAACAACTGCTGTTCTTGCGACCACAGTGACTGCAGCACCTTCTACAACAACTACAACTTCAGCTCCTACAACAACTACAACAACAGCACCTACTACAACTCCTGCAGTTCCTACAACTGTAGCTACCACGACCACTCCACCTGCTGTACTTACTACAACAATCACAACTACAGCTCCTGTTACAACAACTGTAGCTCCTACGACAACCACAGCAGCTCTAACTACAACTGCTGCTCCAACGACCACTACAATTCCAGAACCTATTACAACAACCACTGCAGCTCCTGCAATAACAACTGTTATTCTTACAACCACTGCGACTGCAGCACATTCTACAACAACTACAACTTCAGCGCCTATGACAACCACAACAGCAACACCTACAACAACTGTAGCTCCCACGACAACTGCAGCTCCTACAACAACTTTAGCATCTACTTCGACCACAGAAGCTGCCCCTACGACAGCCACTGCAGCCCTAATTACACTAACTGCTGCTCCTACGACCACTACAACTCCAGAACCTACTACAACAGAACCTACTCCTACAACTATTAAGACTGCAGACCCTACCACGACAACCCGTGCAGCCCCTTCTACAACAACTACAACAGCTCTTCCGACAACAACTGTAAATCATATGACAACAATAGTTGGTCCTACAACCACTATTATATCAATTAATTCTGCAGGTCCTACAACCACCACCACAACTGGCAGTTCTCATCCTACAACAACGACTAAAACAGCATCACCTTCAAGTACAATCTCAATTGTACTTCCAACATCAACATCCAGAACTACAACTTATAACTCAACTTCTATGATATCAACAACTAGGTATACAAGATAATTTAGTGTAATTATTTCATACAATTCAAATAACACTGTCAATCATGGAACCGTTGCAACAATGAACCGTGTATATCCATGTATATCCATGCTTGTGTCGTTATATGAGTATTAAATTATCATATAATAACCCACCACCAAAAATAATATTAACTCTTGAACCGTTCAAGCTAGAGAGACCGAACCAACTTTCATATGTTCAGGCTATCCTTTCCTATCCTATCCTATCCATCAATCAATCTTTCCATCGACTTTCTTTTTCCAATTATAACCAGTCACTACCATTACTACTGCAGTGATTACCAATCCTGTAACTTATTTTACAACCATGATTACTTTAAGACAAGCTAGCAAGTACACACATTTTCTTTAGGAAATGTAATTTTCCATGTATTATTATTTTCTCTTAGATTCGGCACAGTGGGAGTTTTTGTTAAACTGATATTCAAGGTCAAAACACCAGTCCCCACTGAGGATGATGTCCTTGGTGCCGTCAAGAAGCAATTGTCTCCTCAATTCACGACCACTCAAACCACCTTCCAGAATGCAACTTATATCAGTGAGTTCAACAAATTAGGCTTCATGAAGACATTTTTTTCCACTCTATAAAATAATCTCTTAATAAGTAAACATTCAACTGCTCCTGCTATCTAAATACTTTTTGAATGTTTTTGAATGTTGTTGAAACTCCTAAATTGTAGCAGTTCATTTGATCTGTTGCTATAGTGACCATTTTTTTGTGTGCTCACAGAACTTACAGATACTTCATTTGCCATCGACCTTGGTTTCAAAATAACCAATGTAACGCAGGAGTCTCTAAGTAATAGACTCACACTCACCAATGAGACCGAAACCCAGATACAGGATTCAATTAACAGACTAGTAAGATACTGTACTTCTACACATAAGATACATCCATGGTCATGTTCAGGTCATGATAGTAATTGACAACTTGATGTTTTGTCCCCTTTTAGCTCCATAAGGTTCTCAGTGAACCAGACGGCAAACAGTTTCAATTTCCCAACGCCAACTTCATGTAAGTACAACGTCATAACCTTGAACCAACCCGTCTTTCTCAACTGCACTCTTTAGAATTTCTGCAGGTTTTCATTTAGCTGCTGCTTTTGCAGCTAAACAGGATGAAAGGAACATGTTTAACTCTCACACAAAACCCATTTTTACGTCCACAGTGATGATGGCACTGAAATCACGGCAAACGTGACGTATGTATACAAAGAGGAAGACGTCAACCACCCTAGTGGTTTTCTACAGGAAGTCTTAAAAGTCTCAGGTATGCTGCTTTTGTTAACATACGGTTGTCATTTCTATGTTTATTTATGACAGTGAGTTATCAAACACCATGTAACGTGTATAATACTCAATCTCGAAAACACTTATATATCAATGTTATATGACATATTACAAGTTTATAATCCCTCTAAAATGTATTTCCATTTCTATTCTAGGTCTCCTGACCACCACTGTTGCCCCAACAACAACAACAACTACCAACACCACACCACTTCCTACCCTTTTGACTTCAGTGACATCAACAACTAGGTAAGCAAGATCATTTATTATAATGTTTTCATACAATTCAATGAACACTTTGTCAAACAAGGAACCTTTGCAACAATGAACCATGTATATCCATGCTTGTGTCGTTAACTACTGATGTTTCAATTAAAAGCATCCAAAATGTCAACCTTTCTTTAGAAAAGCTCTTTGAGTGCATCAATCGGTCAAAAGGCTTAATATAAATCCAATCCATTATAATTAATGTGCTTGCTGAAGGCAAGACCACTAGATTTCTTACATACTTTTTCTAATTATTTTAACATTTTCTAAACGTTCTAAACTAAAACAATTTAAATGAGTATAAATTAGCATATAATAACCCACCAAAAATAATTTTAACTCTTGAACCGTTCAAGCTAGAGAGACCGAACCAACTTTCATATGTTCAGGCTATCCTTTCCAATCCTATCCTATCCATCAATCAGTCTTTCCATCGACTTTCTTTTTCCAATTATAACCAGTCACTACCATTACTACTGCAGTGATTACCAATCCTGTAACTTATTTTACAACCATGATTACTTTAAGACAAGCTAGCAAGTACACACATTTTCTTTAGGAAATGTAATTTTCCATGTATTATTATTTTCTCTTAGATTCGGCACAGTGGGAGTTTTTGTTAAACTGATATTCAAGGTCAAAACACCAGTCCCCACTGAGGATGATGTCCTTGGTGCCGTCAAGAAGCAATTGTCTCCTCAATTCACGACCACTCAAACCACCTTCCAGAATGCAACTTATATCAGTGAGTTCAACAAATTAGGCTTCATGAAGACATTTTTTTCCACTCTATAAAATAATCTCTTAATAAGTAAACATTCAACTGCTCCTGCTATCTAAATACTTTTTGAATGTTTTTTAATGTTGTTGAAACTCCTAAATTATAGCAGTTCATTTGATCTGTTGCTATAGTGACCATTTTTTTTGTGTGCTCACAGAACTTACAGATACTTCATTTGCCATCGACCTTGGTTTCAAAATAACCAATGTAACGCAGGAGTCTCTAAGTAATAGACTCACACTCACCAATGAGACCGAAACCCAGATACAGGATTCAATTAACAGACTAGTAAGATACTGTACTTCTACACATAAGATACATCCATGGTCATGTTCAGGTCATGATAGTAATTGACAACTTGATGTTTTGTCCCCTTTTAGCTCCATAAGGTTCTCAGTGAACCAGACGGCAAACAGTTTCAATTTCCCAACGCCAACGTCATGTAAGTACAACGTCATAACCTTGAACCACCCGTCTTTCTCAACTGCACTCTTTAGAATTTCTGCAGGTTTTCATTTAGCTGCTGCTTTTGCAGCTAAACAGGATGAAAGGAACATGTTTAACTCTCACACAAAACCCATTTTTACGTCCACAGTGATGATGGCACTGAAATCACGGCAAACGTGACGTATGTGTACAAAGAGGAAGACGTCAACCACCCTAGTGGTTTTCTACAGGAAGTCTTAAAAGTCTCAGGTATGCTGCTTTTGTTAACATACGGTTGTCATTTCTATGTTTATTTATGACAGTGAGTTATCAAACACCATGTAACGTGTATAATACTCAATCTCAAAAAAAACTTATATATCAATGTTATATGACATATTACAAGTTTATAATCCCTCTAAAATGTATTTCCATTTCTATTCTAGGTCTCCTGACCACCACTGTTGCCCCAACAACAACAACAACTACCAACACCACACCACTTCCTACCCTTTTGACTTCAGTGACATCAACTAGGTAAGCAAGATCATTTATTATAATGTTTTCATACAATTCAATGAACACTTTGTCAAACAAGGAACCTTTGCAACAATGAACCATGTATATCCATGCTTGTGTCGTTAACTACTGATGTTTTAATTAAAAGCATCCAAAATGTCAACCTTTCTTTAGAAAAGCTCTTTGAGTGCATCAATCGGTCAAAAGGCTTAATATAAATCCAATCCATTATAATTAATGTGCTTGCTGGAGGCAAGACCACTAGATTTCTTACATACTTTTTCTAATTATTTTAACATTTTCTAAACGTTCTAAACTAAAACAATTTAAATGAGTATAAATTAGCATATAATAACCCACCAAAAATAATTTTAACTCTTGAACCGTTCAAGCTAGAGAGACCGAACCAACTTTCATATGTTCAGGCTATCCTTTCCTATCCTATCCTATCCATCAATCAATCTTTCCATCGACTTTCTTTTTCCAATTATAACCAGTCACTACCATTACTACTGCAGTGATTACCAATCCTGTAACTTATTTTACAACCATGATTACTTTAAGACAAGCTAGCAAGTACACACATTTTCTTTAGGAAATGTAATTTTCCATGTATTATTATTTTCTCTTAGATTCGGCACAGTGGGAGTTTTTGTTAAACTGATATTCAAGGTCAAAACACCAGTCCCCACTGAGGATGATGTCCTTGGTGCCGTCAAGAAGCAATTGTCTCCTCAATTCACGACCACTCAAACCACCTTCCAGAATGCAACTTATATCAGTGAGTTCAACAAATTAGGCTTCATGAAGACATTTTTTTCCACTCTATAAAATAATCTCTTAATAAGTAAACATTCAACTGCTCCTGCTATCTAAATACTTTTTGAATGTTTTTTAATGTTGTTGAAACTCCTAAATTGTAGCAGTTCATTTGATCTGTTGCTATAGTGACCATTTTTTTTGTGTGCTCACAGAACTTACAGATACTTCATTTGCCATCGACCTTGGTTTCAAAATAACCAATGTAACGCAGGAGTCTCTAAGTAATAGACTCACACTCACCAATGAGACCGAAACCCAGATACAGGATTCAATTAACAGACTAGTAAGATACTGTACTTCTACACATAAGATACATCCATGGTCATGTTCAGGTCATGATAGTAATTGACAACTTGATGTTTTGTCCCCTTTTAGCTCCATAAGGTTCTCAGTGAACCAGACGGCAAACAGTTTCAATTTCCCAACGCCAACTTCATGTAAGTACAACGTCATAACCTTGAACCAACCCGTCTTTCTCAACTGCACTCTTTAGAATTTCTGCAGGTTTTCATTTAGCTGCTGCTTGTGCAGCTAAACAGGATGAAAGGAACATGTTTAACTCTCACACAAAACCCATTTTTACATCCACAGTGATGATGGCACTGAAATCACGGCAAACGTGACGTATGTATACAAAGAGGAAGATGTCAACCACCCTAGTGGTTTTCTACAGGAAGTCTTAAAAGTCTCAGGTATGCTGCTTTTGTTACCATACAGTTGTCATTTCTATGTTTATTTATGACAGTGAGTTATCAAACACCATGTAACGTGTATAATACTCAATCTCGAAAACACTTATATATCAATGTTATATGACATATTACAAGTTTATAATCCCTCTAAAATGTATTTCCATTTCTATTCTAGGTCTCCTGACCGCCACTGTTGCCCCAACAACAACAACAACTACCAACACCACACCACTTCCTACCCTTTTGACTTCAGTGACATCAACAACTAGGTAAGCAAGATCATTTATTATAATGTTTTCATACAATTCAATGAACACTTTGTCAAACAAGGAACCTTTGCAACAATGAACCATGTATATCCATGCTTGTGTCGTTAACTACTGATGTTTTAATTAAAAGCATCCAAAATGTCAACCTTTCTTTAGAAAAGCTCTTTGAGTGCATCAATCGGTCAAAAGGCTTAATATAAATCCAATCCATTATAATTAATGTGCTTGCTGGAGGCAAGACCACTAGATTTCTTACATACTTTTTCTAATTATTTTAACATTTTCTAAACGTTCTAAACTAAAACAATTTAAATGAGTATAAATTAGCATATAATAACCCACCAAAAATAATTTTAACTCTTGAACCGTTCAAGCTAGAGAGACCGAACCAACTCTCATATGTTCAGGCTATCCTTTCCTATCCTATCCTATCCATCAATCAATCTTTCCATCGACTTTATTTTTCCAATTATAACCAGTCACTACCATTACTACTGCAGTGATTACCAATCCTGTAACTTATTTTACAACCATGATTACTTTAAGACAAGCTAGCAAGTACACACATTTTCTTTAGGAAATGTAATTTTCCATGTATTATTATTTTCTCTTAGATTCGGCACAGTGGGAGTTTTTGTTAAACTGATATTCAAGGTCAAAACACCAGTCCCCACTGAGGATGATGTCCTTGGTGCCGTCAAGAAGCAATTGTCTCCTCAATTCACGACCACTCAAACCACCTTCCAGAATGCAACTTATATCAGTGAGTTCAACAAATTAGGTTTCATGAAGACATTTTTTTCCACTCTATAAAATAATCTCTTAATAAGTAAACATTCAACTGCTCCTGCTATCTAAATACTTTTTGAATGTTTTTTAATGTTGTTGAAACTCCTAAATTGTAGCAGTTCATTTGATCTGTTGCTATAGTGACCATTTTTTTTGTGTGCTCACAGAACTTACAGATACTTCATTTGCCATCGACCTTGGTTTCAAAATAACCAATGTAACGCAGGAGTCTCTAAGTAATAGACTCACACTCACCAATGAGACCGAAACCCAGATACAGGATTCAATTAACAGACTAGTAAGATACTGTACTTCTACACATAAGATACATCCATGGTCATGTTCAGGTCATGATAGTAATTGACAACTTGATGTTTTGTCCCCTTTTAGCTCCATAAGGTTCTCAGTGAACCAGACGGCAAACAGTTTCAATTTCCCAACGCCAACTTCATGTAAGTACAACGTCATAACCTTGAACCAACCCGTCTTTCTCAACTGCACTCTTTAGAATTTCTGCAGGTTTTCATTTAGCTGCTGCTTGTGCAGCTAAACAGGATGAAAGGAACATGTTTAACTCTCACACAAAACCCATTTTTACATCCACAGTGATGATGGCACTGAAATCACGGCAAACGTGACGTATGTATACAAAGAGGAAGATGTCAACCACCCTAGTGGTTTTCTACAGGAAGTCTTAAAAGTCTCAGGTATGCTGCTTTTGTTACCATACAGTTGTCATTTCTATGTTTATTTATGACAGTGAGTTATCAAACACCATGTAACGTGTATAATACTCAATCTCGAAAACACTTATATATCAATGTTATATGACATATTACAAGTTTATAATCCCTCTAAAATGTATTTCCATTTCTATTCTAGGTCTCCTGACCGCCACTGTTGCCCCAACAACAACAACAACTACCAACACCACACCACTTCCTACCCTTTTGACTTCAGTGACATCAACAACTAGGTAAGCAAGATCATTTATTATAATGTTTTCATACAATTCAATGAACACTTTGTCAAACAAGGAACCTTTGCAACAATGAACCATGTATATCCATGCTTGTGTCGTTAACTACTGATGTTTTAATTAAAAGCATCCAAAATGTCAACCTTTCTTTAGAAAAGCTCTTTGAGTGCATCAATCGGTCAAAAGGCTTAATATAAATCCAATCCATTATAATTAATGTGCTTGCTGGAGGCAAGACCACTAGATTTCTTACATACTTTTTCTAATTATTTTAACATTTTCTAAACGTTCTAAACTAAAACAATTTAAATGAGTATAAATTAGCATATAATAACCCACCAAAAATAATTTTAACTCTTGAACCGTTCAAGCTAGAGAGACCGAACCAACTTTCATATGTTCAGGCTATCCTTTCCTATCCTATCCTATCCATCAATCAATCTTTCCATCGACTTTCTTTTTCCAATTATAACCAGTCACTACCATTACTACTGCAGTGATTACCAATCCTGTAACTTATTTTACAACCATGATTACTTTAAGACAAGCTAGCAAGTACACACATTTTCTTTAGGAAATGTAATTTTCCATGTATTATTATTTTCTCTTAGATTCGGCACAGTGGGAGTTTTTGTTAAACTGATATTCAAGGTCAAAACACCAGTCCCCACTGAGGATGATGTCCTTGGTGCCGTCAAGAAGCAATTGTCTCCTCAATTCACGACCACTCAAACCACCTTCCAGAATGCAACTTATATCAGTGAGTTCAACAAATTAGGCTTCATGAAGACATTTTTTTCCACTCTATAAAATAATCTCTTAATAAGTAAACATTCAACTGCTCCTGCTATCTAAATACTTTTTGAATGTTTTTGAATGTTGTTGAAACTCCTAAATTGTAGCAGTTCATTTGATCTGTTGCTATAGTGACCATTTTTTTTGTGTGCTCACAGAACTTACAGATACTTCATTTGCCATCGACCTTGGTTTCAAAATAACCAATGTAACGCAGGAGTCTCTAAGTAATAGACTCACACTCACCAATGAGACCGAAACCCAGATACAGGATTCAATTAACAGACTAGTAAGATACTGTACTTCTACACATAAGATACATCCATGGTCATGTTCAGGTCATGATAGTAATTGACAACTTGATGTTTTGTCCCCTTTTAGCTCCATAAGGTTCTCAGTGAACCAGACGGCAAACAGTTTCAATTTCCCAACGCCAACTTCATGTAAGTACAACGTCATAACCTTGAACCAACCCGTCTTTCTCAACTGCACTCTTTAGAATTTCTGCAGGTTTTCATTTAGCTGCTGCTTGTGCAGCTAAACAGGATGAAAGGAACATGTTTAACTCTCACACAAAACCCATTTTTACATCCACAGTGATGATGGCACTGAAATCACGGCAAACGTGACGTATGTATACAAAGAGGAAGATGTCAACCACCCTAGTGGTTTTCTACAGGAAGTCTTAAAAGTCTCAGGTATGCTGCTTTTGTTACCATACAGTTGTCATTTCTATGTTTATTTATGACAGTGAGTTATCAAACACCATGTAACGTGTATAATACTCAATCTCGAAAACACTTATATATCAATGTTATATGACATATTACAAGTTTATAATCCCTCTAAAATGTATTTCCATTTCTATTCTAGGTCTCCTGACCGCCACTGTTGCCCCAACAACAACAACAACTACCAACACCACACCACTTCCTACCCTTTTGACTTCAGTGACATCAACAACTAGGTAAGCAAGATCATTTATTATAATGTTTTCATACAATTCAATGAACACTTTGTCAAACAAGGAACCTTTGCAACAATGAACCATGTATATCCATGCTTGTGTCGTTAACTACTGATGTTTTAATTAAAAGCATCCAAAATGTCAACCTTTCTTTAGAAAAGCTCTTTGAGTGCATCAATCGGTCAAAAGGCTTAATATAAATCCAATCCATTATAATTAATGTGCTTGCTGGAGGCAAGACCACTAGATTTCTTACATACTTTTTCTAATTATTTTAACATTTTCTAAACGTTCTAAACTAAAACAATTTAAATGAGTATAAATTAGCATATAATAACCCACCAAAAATAATTTTAACTCTTGAACCGTTCAAGCTAGAGAGACCGAACCAACTCTCATATGTTCAGGCTATCCTTTCCTATCCTATCCTATCCATCAATCAATCTTTCCATCGACTTTATTTTTCCAATTATAACCAGTCACTACCATTACTACTGCAGTGATTACCAATCCTGTAACTTATTTTACAACCATGATTACTTTAAGACAAGCTAGCAAGTACACACATTTTCTTTAGGAAATGTAATTTTCCATGTATTATTATTTTCTCTTAGATTCGGCACAGTGGGAGTTTTTGTTAAACTGATATTCAAGGTCAAAACACCAGTCCCCACTGAGGATGATGTCCTTGGTGCCGTCAAGAAGCAATTGTCTCCTCAATTCACGACCACTCAAACCACCTTCCAGAATGCAACTTATATCAGTGAGTTCAACAAATTAGGCTTCATGAAGACATTTTTTTCCACTCTATAAAATAATCTCTTAATAAGTAAACATTCAACTGCTCCTGCTATCTAAATACTTTTTGAATGTTTTTTAATGTTGTTGAAACTCCTAAATTGTAGCAGTTCATTTGATCTGTTGCTATAGTGACCATTTTTTTTGTGTGCTCACAGAACTTACAGATACTTCATTTGCCATCGACCTTGGTTTCAAAATAACCAATGTAACGCAGGAGTCTCTAAGTAATAGACTCACACTCACCAATGAGACCGAAACCCAGATACAGGATTCAATTAACAGACTAGTAAGATACTGTACTTCTACACATAAGATACATCCATGGTCATGTTCAGGTCATGATAGTAATTGACAACTTGATGTTTTGTCCCCTTTTAGCTCCATAAGGTTCTCAGTGAACCAGACGGCAAACAGTTTCAATTTCCCAACGCCAACTTCATGTAAGTACAACGTCATAACCTTGAACCAACCCGTCTTTCTCAACTGCACTCTTTAGAATTTCTGCAGGTTTTCATTTAGCTGCTGCTTGTGCAGCTAAACAGGATGAAAGGAACATGTTTAACTCTCACACAAAACCCATTTTTACATCCACAGTGATGATGGCACTGAAATCACGGCAAACGTGACGTATGTATACAAAGAGGAAGATGTCAACCACCCTAGTGGTTTTCTACAGGAAGTCTTAAAAGTCTCAGGTATGCTGCTTTTGTTACCATACAGTTGTCATTTCTATGTTTATTTATGACAGTGAGTTATCAAACACCATGTAACGTGTATAATACTCAATCTCGAAAACACTTATATATCAATGTTATATGACATATTACAAGTTTATAATCCCTCTAAAATGTATTTCCATTTCTATTCTAGGTCTCCTGACCGCCACTGTTGCCCCAACAACAACAACAACTACCAACACCACACCACTTCCTACCCTTTTGACTTCAGTGACATCAACAACTAGGTAAGCAAGATCATTTATTATAATGTTTTCATACAATTCAATGAACACTTTGTCAAACAAGGAACCTTTGCAACAATGAACCATGTATATCCATGCTTGTGTCGTTAACTACTGATGTTTTAATTAAAAGCATCCAAAATGTCAACCTTTCTTTAGAAAAGCTCTTTGAGTGCATCAATCGGTCAAAAGGCTTAATATAAATCCAATCCATTATAATTAATGTGCTTGCTGGAGGCAAGACCACTAGATTTCTTACATACTTTTTCTAATTATTTTAACATTTTCTAAACGTTCTAAACTAAAACAATTTAAATGAGTATAAATTAGCATATAATAACCCACCAAAAATAATTTTAACTCTTGAACCGTTCAAGCTAGAGAGACCGAACCAACTTTCATATGTTCAGGCTATCCTTTCCTATCCTATCCTATCCATCAATCAATCTTTCCATCGACTTTATTTTTCCAATTATAACCAGTCACTACCATTACTACTGCAGTGATTACCAATCCTGTAACTTATTTTACAACCATGATTACTTTAAGACAAGCTAGCAAGTACACACATTTTCTTTAGGAAATGTAATTTTCCATGTATTATTATTTTCTCTTAGATTCGGCACAGTGGGAGTTTTTGTTAAACTGATATTCAAGGTCAAAACACCAGTCCCCACTGAGGATGATGTCCTTGGTGCCGTCAAGAAGCAATTGTCTCCTCAATTCACGACCACTCAAACCACCTTCCAGAATGCAACTTATATCAGTGAGTTCAACAAATTAGGCTTCATGAAGACATTTTTTTCCACTCTATAAAATAATCTCTTAATAAGTAAACATTCAACTGCTCCTGCTATCTAAATACTTTTTGAATGTTTTTGAATGTTGTTGAAACTCCTAAATTGTAGCAGTTCATTTGATCTGTTGCTATAGTGACCATTTTTTTGTGTGCTCACAGAACTTACAGATACTTCATTTGCCATCGACCTTGGTTTCAAAATAACCAATGTAACGCAGGAGTCTCTAAGTAATAGACTCACACTCACCAATGAGACCGAAACCCAGATACAGGATTCAATTAACAGACTAGTAAGATACTGTACTTCTACACATAAGATACATCCATGGTCATGTTCAGGTCATGATAGTAATTGACAACTTGATGTTTTGTCCCCTTTTAGCTCCATAAGGTTCTCAGTGAACCAGACGGCAAACAGTTTCAATTTCCCAACGCCAACTTCATGTAAGTACAACGTCATAACCTTGAACCAACCCGTCTTTCTCAACTGCACTCTTTAGAATTTCTGCAGATTTCATTTAGCTGCTGCTTGTGCAGCTAAACAGGATGAAAGGAACATGTTTAACTCTCACACAAAACCCATTTTTACGTCCACAGTGATGATGGCACTGAAATCACGGCAAACGTGACGTATGTGTACAAAGAGGAAGACGTCAACCACCCTAGTGGTTTTCTACAGGAAGTCTTAAAAGTCTCAGGTATGCTGCTTTTGTTAACATACGGTTGTCATTTCTATGTTTATTTATGACAGTGAGTTATCAAACACCATGTAACGTGTATAATACTCAATCTCGAAAACACTTATATATCAATGTTATATGACATATTACAAGTTTATAATCCCTCTAAAATGTATTTCCATTTCTATTCTAGGTCTCCTGACCACCACTGTTGCCCCAACAACAACAACAACTACCAACACCACACCACTTCCTACCCTTTTGACTTCAGTGACATCAACAACTAGGTAAGCAAGATCATTTATTATAATGTTTTCATACAATTCAATGAACACTTTGTCAAACAAGGAACCTTTGCAACAATGAACCATGTATATCCATGCTTGTGTCGTTAACTACTGATGTTTTAATTAAAAGCATCCAAAATGTCAACCTTTCTTTAGAAAAGCTCTTTGAGTGCATCAATCGGTCAAAAGGCTTAATATAAATCCAATCCATTATAATTAATGTGCTTGCTGGAGGCAAGACCACTAGATTTCTTACATACTTTTTCTAATTATTTTAACATTTTCTAAACGTTCTAAACTAAAACAATTTAAATGAGTATAAATTAGCATATAATAACCCACCAAAAATAATTTTAACTCTTGAACCGTTCAAGCTAGAGAGACCGAACCAACTTTCATATGTTCAGGCTATCCTTTCCTATCCTATCCTATCCATCAATCAATCTTTCCATCGACTTTCTTTTTCCAATTATAACCAGTCACTACCATTACTACTGCAGTGATTACCAATCCTGTAACTTATTTTACAACCATGATTACTTTAAGACAAGCTAGCAAGTACACACATTTTCTTTAGGAAATGTAATTTTCCATGTATTATTATTTTCTCTTAGATTCGGCACAGTGGGAGTTTTTGTTAAACTGATATTCAAGGTCAAAACACCAGTCCCCACTGAGGATGATGTCCTTGGTGCCGTCAAGAAGCAATTGTCTCCTCAATTCACGACCACTCAAACCACCTTCCAGAATGCAACTTATATCAGTGAGTTCAACAAATTAGGCTTCATGAAGACATTTTTTTCCACTCTATAAAATAATCTCTTAATAAGTAAACATTCAACTGCTCCTGCTATCTAAATACTTTTTGAATGTTTTTTAATGTTGTTGAAACTCCTAAATTGTAGCAGTTCATTTGATCTGTTGCTATAGTGACCATTTTTTTGTGTGCTCACAGAACTTACAGATACTTCATTTGCCATCGACCTTGGTTTCAAAATAACCAATGTAACGCAGGAGTCTCTAAGTAATAGACTCACACTCACCAATGAGACCGAAACCCAGATACAGGATTCAATTAACAGACTAGTAAGATACTGTACTTCTACACATAAGATACATCCATGGTCATGTTCAGGTCATGATAGTAATTGACAACTTGATGTTTTGTCCCCTTTTAGCTCCATAAGGTTCTCAGTGAACCAGACGGCAAACAGTTTCAATTTCCCAACGCCAACTTCATGTAAGTACAACGTCATAACCTTGAACCAACCCGTCTTTCTCAACTGCACTCTTTAGAATTTCTGCAGATTTCATTTAGCTGCTGCTTGTGCAGCTAAACAGGATGAAAGGAACATGTTTAACTCTCACACAAAACCCATTTTTACGTCCACAGTGATGATGGCACTGAAATCACGGCAAACGTGACGTATGTGTACAAAGAGGAAGACGTCAACCACCCTAGTGGTTTTCTACAGGAAGTCTTAAAAGTCTCAGGTATGCTGCTTTTGTTAACATACGGTTGTCATTTCTATGTTTATTTATGACAGTGAGTTATCAAACACCATGTAACGTGTATAATACTCAATCTCGAAAACACTTATATATCAATGTTATATGACATATTACAAGTTTATAATCCCTCTAAAATGTATTTCCATTTCTATTCTAGGTCTCCTGACCACCACTGTTGCCCCAACAACAACAACAACTACCAACACCACACCACTTCCTACCCTTTTGACTTCAGTGACATCAACAACTAGGTAAGCAAGATCATTTATTATAATGTTTTCATACAATTCAATGAACACTTTGTCAAACAAGGAACCTTTGCAACAATGAACCATGTATATCCATGCTTGTGTCGTTAACTACTGATGTTTTAATTAAAAGCATCCAAAATGTCAACCTTTCTTTAGAAAAGCTCTTTGAGTGCATCAATCGGTCAAAAGGCTTAATATAAATCCAATCCATTATAATTAATGTGCTTGCTGGAGGCAAGACCACTAGATTTCTTACATACTTTTTCTAATTATTTTAACATTTTCTAAACGTTCTAAACTAAAACAATTTAAATGAGTATAAATTAGCATATAATAACCCACCAAAAATAATTTTAACTCTTGAACCGTTCAAGCTAGAGAGACCGAACCAACTTTCATATGTTCAGGCTATCCTTTCCTATCCTATCCTATCCATCAATCAATCTTTCCATCGACTTTCTTTTTCCAATTATAACCAGTCACTACCATTACTACTGCAGTGATTACCAATCCTGTAACTTATTTTACAACCATGATTACTTTAAGACAAGCTAGCAAGTACACACATTTTCTTTAGGAAATGTAATTTTCCATGTATTATTATTTTCTCTTAGATTCGGCACAGTGGGAGTTTTTGTTAAACTGATATTCAAGGTCAAAACACCAGTCCCCACTGAGGATGATGTCCTTGGTGCCGTCAAGAAGCAATTGTCTCCTCAATTCACGACCACTCAAACCACCTTCCAGAATGCAACTTATATCAGTGAGTTCAACAAATTAGGCTTCATGAAGACATTTTTTTCCACTCTATAAAATAATCTCTTAATAAGTAAACATTCAACTGCTCCTGCTATCTAAATACTTGTTGAATGTTTTTGAATGTTGTTGAAACTCCTAAATTGTAGCAGTTCATTTGATCTGTTGCTATAGTGACCATTTTTTTGTGTGCTCACAGAACTTACAGATACTTCATTTGCCATCGACCTTGGTTTCAAAATAACCAATGTAACGCAGGAGTCTCTAAGTAATAGACTCACACTCACCAATGAGACCGAAACCCAGATACAGGATTCAATTAACAGACTAGTAAGATACTGTACTTCTACACATAAGATACATCCATGGTCATGTTCAGGTCATGATAGTAATTGACAACTTGATGTTTTGTCCCCTTTTAGCTCCATAAGGTTCTCAGTGAACCAGACGGCAAACAGTTTCAATTTCCCAACGCCAACTTCATGTAAGTACAACGTCATAACCTTGAACCAACCCGTCTTTCTCAACTGCACTCTTTAGAATTTCTGCAGGTTTTCATTTAGCTGCTGCTTGTGCAGCTAAACAGGATGAAAGGAACATGTTTAACTCTCACACAAAACCCATTTTTACATCCACAGTGATGATGGCACTGAAATCACGGCAAACGTGACGTATGTATACAAAGAGGAAGATGTCAACCACCCTAGTGGTTTTCTACAGGAAGTCTTAAAAGTCTCAGGTATGCTGCTTTTGTTACCATACGGTTGTCATTTCTATGTTTATTTATGACAGTGAGTTATCAAACACCATGTAACGTGTATAATACTCAATCTCGAAAACACTTATATATCAATGTTATATGACATATTACAAGTTTATAATCCCTCTAAAATGTATTTCCATTTCTATTCTAGGTCTCCTGACCGCCACTGTTGCCCCAACAACAACAACAACTACCAACACCACACCACTTCCTACCCTTTTGACTTCAGTGACATCAACAACTAGGTAAGCAAGATCATTTATTATAATGTTTTCATACAATTCAATGAACACTTTGTCAAACAAGGAACCTTTGCAACAATGAACCATGTATATCCATGCTTGTGTCGTTAACTACTGATGTTTTAATTAAAAGCATCCAAAATGTCAACCTTTCTTTAGAAAAGCTCTTTGAGTGCATCAATCGGTCAAAAGGCTTAATATAAATCCAATCCATTATAATTAATGTGCTTGCTGGAGGCAAGACCACTAGATTTCTTACATACTTTTTCTAATTATTTTAACATTTTCTAAACGTTCTAAACTAAAACAATTTAAATGAGTATAAATTAGCATATAATAACCCACCAAAAATAATTTTAACTCTTGAACCGTTCAAGCTAGAGAGACCGAACCAACTTTCATTTGTTCAGGCTATCCTTTCCTATCCTATCCTATCCATCAATCAATCTTTCCATCGACTTTCTTTTTCCAATTATAACCAGTCACTACCATTACTACTGCAGTGATTACCAATCCTGTAACTTATTTTACAACCATGATTACTTTAAGACAAGCTAGCAAGTACACACATTTTCTTTAGGAAATGTAATTTTCCATGTATTATTATTTTCTCTTAGATTCGGCACAGTGGGAGTTTTTGTTAAACTGATATTCAAGGTCAAAACACCAGTCCCCACTGAGGATGATGTCCTTGGTGCCGTCAAGAAGCAATTGTCTCCTCAATTCACGACCACTCAAACCACCTTCCAGAATGCAACTTATATCAGTGAGTTCAACAAATTAGGCTTCATGAAGACATTTTTTTCCACTCTATAAAATAATCTCTTAATAAGTAAACATTCAACTGCTCCTGCTATCTAAATACTTTTTGAATGTTTTTTAATGTTGTTGAAACTCCTAAATTGTAGCAGTTCATTTGATCTGTTGCTATAGTGACCATTTTTTTTGTGTGCTCACAGAACTTACAGATACTTCATTTGCCATCGACCTTGGTTTCAAAATAACCAATGTAACGCAGGAGTCTCTAAGTAATAGACTCACACTCACCAATGAGACCGAAACCCAGATACAGGATTCAATTAACAGACTAGTAAGATACTGTACTTCTACACATAAGATACATCCATGGTCATGTTCAGGTCATGATAGTAATTGACAACTTGATGTTTTGTCCCCTTTTAGCTCCATAAGGTTCTCAGTGAACCAGACGGCAAACAGTTTCAATTTCCCAACGCCAACTTCATGTAAGTACAACGTCATAACCTTGAACCAACCCGTCTTTCTCAACTGCACTCTTTAGAATTTCTGCAGGTTTTCATTTAGCTGCTGCTTGTGCAGCTAAACAGGATGAAAGGAACATGTTTAACTCTCACACAAAACCCATTTTTACATCCACAGTGATGATGGCACTGAAATCACGGCAAACGTGACGTATGTATACAAAGAGGAAGATGTCAACCACCCTAGTGGTTTTCTACAGGAAGTCTTAAAAGTCTCAGGTATGCTGCTTTTGTTACCATACGGTTGTCATTTCTATGTTTATTTATGACAGTGAGTTATCAAACACCATGTAACGTGTATAATACTCAATCTCGAAAACACTTATATATCAATGTTATATGACATATTACAAGTTTATAATCCCTCTAAAATGTATTTCCATTTCTCTTCTAGGTCTCCTGACCGCCACTGTTGCCCCAACAACAACAACAACTACCAACACCACACCACTTCCTACCCTTTTGACTTCAGTGACATCAACAACTAGGTAAGCAAGATCATTTATTATAATGTTTTCATACAATTCAATGAACACTTTGTCAAACAAGGAACCTTTGCAACAATGAACCATGTATATCCATGCTTGTGTCGTTAACTACTGATGTTTTAATTAAAAGCATCCAAAATTTCAACCTTTCTTTAGAAAAGCTCTTTGAGTGCATCAATCGGTCAAAAGGCTTAATATAAATCCAATCCATTATAATTAATGTGCTTGCTAAAGGCAAGACCACTAGATTTCTTACATACTTTTTCTAATTATTTTAACATTTTCTAAACGTTCTAAACTAAAACAATTTAAATGAGTATAAATTAGCATATAATAACCCACCAAAAATAATATTAACTCTTGAACCGTTCAAGCTAGAGAGACCGAACCAACTTTCATATGTTCAGGCTATCCTTTCCTATCCTATCCTATCCATCAATCAATCTTTCCATCGACTTTCTTTTTCCAATTATAACCAGTCACTACCATTACTACTGCAGTGATTACCAATCCTGTAACTTATTTTACAACCATGATTACTTTAAGACAAGCTAGCAAGTACACACATTTTCTTTAGGAAATGTAATTTTCCATGTATTATTATTTTCTCTTAGATTCGGCACAGTGGGAGTTTTTGTTAAACTGATATTCAAGGTCAAAACACCAGTCCCCACTGAGGATGATGTCCTTGGTGCCGTCAAGAAGCAATTGTCTCCTCAATTCACGACCACTCAAACCACCTTCCAGAATGCAACTTATATCAGTGAGTTCAACAAATTAGGCTTCATGAAGACATTTTTTTCCACTCTATAAAATAATCTCTTAATAAGTAAACATTCAACTGCTCCTGCTATCTAAATACTTTTTGAATGTTTTTGAATGTTGTTGAAACTCCTAAATTGTAGCAGTTCATTTGATCTGTTGCTATAGTGACCATTTTTTTGTGTGCTCACAGAACTTACAGATACTTCATTTGCCATCGACCTTGGTTTCAAAATAACCAATGTAACGCAGGAGTCTCTAAGTAATAGACTCACACTCACCAATGAGACCGAAACCCAGATACAGGATTCAATTAACAGACTAGTAAGATACTGTACTTCTACACATAAGATACATCCATGGTCATGTTCAGGTCATGATAGTAATTGACAACTTGATGTTTTGTCCCCTTTTAGCTCCATAAGGTTCTCAGTGAACCAGACGGCAAACAGTTTCAATTTCCCAACGCCAACTTCATGTAAGTACAACGTCATAACCTTGAACCAACCCGTCTTTCTCAACTGCACTCTTTAGAATTTCTGCAGATTTCATTTAGCTGCTGCTTGTGCAGCTAAACAGGATGAAAGGAACATGTTTAACTCTCACACAAAACCCATTTTTACGTCCACAGTGATGATGGCACTGAAATCACGGCAAATGTGACGTATGTATACAAAGCGGAAGATGTCAACCACCCTAGTGGTTTTCTACAGGAAGTCTTAAAAGTCTCAGGTATGCTGCTTTTGTTACCATACGGTTGTCATTTCTATGTTTATTTATGACAGTGAGTTATCAAACACCATGTAACGTGTATAATACTCAATCTCGAAAACACTTATATATCAATGTTATATGACATATTACAAGTTTATAATCCCTCTAAAATGTATTTCCATTTCTATTCTAGGTCTCCTGACCACCACTGTTGCCCCAACAACAACAACAACTACCAACACCACACCACTTCCTACCCTTTTGACTTCAGTGACATCAACAACTAGGTAAGCAAGATCATTTATTATAATGTTTTCATACAATTCAATGAACACTTTGTCAAACAAGGAACCTTTGCAACAATGAACCATGTATATCCATGCTTGTGTCGTTAACTACTGATGTTTTAATTAAAAGCATCCAAAATTTCAACCTTTCTTTAGAAAAGCTCTTTGAGTGCATCAATCGGTCAAAAGGCTTAATATAAATCCAATCCATTATAATTAATGTGCTTGCTAAAGGCAAGACCACTAGATTTCTTACATACTTTTTCTAATTATTTTAACATTTTCTAAACGTTCTAAACTAAAACAATTTAAATGAGTATAAATTAGCATATAATAACCCACCAAAAATAATATTAACTCTTGAACCGTTCAAGCTAGAGAGACCGAACCAACTTTCATATGTTCAGGCTATCCTTTCCTATCCTATCCTATCCATCAATCAATCTTTCCATCGACTTTCTTTTTCCAATTATAACCAGTCACTACCATTACTACTGCAGTGATTACCAATCCTGTAACTTATTTTACAACCATGATTACTTTAAGACAAGCTAGCAAGTACACACATTTTCTTTAGGAAATGTAATTTTCCATGTATTATTATTTTCTCTTAGATTCGGCACAGTGGGAGTTTTTGTTAAACTGATATTCAAGGTCAAAACACCAGTCCCCACTGAGGATGATGTCCTTGGTGCCGTCAAGAAGCAATTGTCTCCTCAATTCACGACCACTCAAACCACCTTCCAGAATGCAACTTATATCAGTGAGTTCAACAAATTAGGCTTCATGAAGACATTTTTTTCCACTCTATAAAATAAATCTCTTAATAAGTAAACATTCAACTGCTCCTGCTATCTAAATACTTTTAGAATGTTTTTGAATGTTGTTGAAACTCCTAAATTGTAGGAGTTCATTTGATCTGTTGCTATAGTGACCATTTTTTTGTGTGCTCACAGAACTTACAGATACTTCATTTGCCATCGACCTTGGTTTCAAAATAACCAATGTAACGCAGGAGTCTCTAAGTAATAGACTCACACTCACCAATGAGACCGAAACCCAGATACAGGATTCAATTAACAGACTAGTAAGATACTGTACTTCTACACATAAGATACATCCATGGTCATGTTCAGGTCATGATAGTAATTGACAACTTGATGTTTTGTCCCCTTTTAGCTCCATAAGGTTCTCAGTGAACCAGACGGCAAACAGTTTCAATTTCCCAACGCCAACTTCATGTAAGTACAACGTCATAACCTTGAACCAACCCGTCTTTCTCAACTGCACTCTTTAGAATTTCTGCAGATTTCATTTAGCTGCTGCTTGTGCAGCTAAACAGGATGAAAGGAACATGTTTAACTCTCACACAAAACCCATTTTTACGTCCACAGTGATGATGGCACTGAAATCACGGCAAACGTGACGTATGTATACAAAGAGGAAGATGTCAACCACCCTAGTGGTTTTCTACAGGAAGTCTTAAAAGTCTCAGGTATGCTGCTTTTGTTACCATACGGTTGTCATTTCTATGTTTATTTATGACAGTGAGTTATCAAACACCATGTAACGTGTATAATACTCAATCTCGAAAACACTTATATATCAATGTTATATGACATATTACAAGTTTATAATCCCTCTAAAATGTATTTCCATTTCTATTCTAGGTCTCCTGACCACCACTGTTGCCCCAACAACAACTACCAACAACACACCACTTCCTACCCTTTTGACTTCAGTGACATCAACAACTAGGTAAGCAAGATCATTTATTATAATGTTTTCATACAATTCAATGAACACTTTGTCAAACAAGGAACCTTTGCAACAATGAACCATGTATATCCATGCTTGTGTCGTTAACTACTGATGTTTTAATAAAAGCATCCAAAATGTCAACCTTTCTTTAGAAAAGCTCTTTGAGTGCATCAATCGGTCAAAAGGCTTGATATAAATCCAATCCATCATAATTAATGTGCTTGCTGAAGGCAAGACCACTAGATTTCTTACATACTTTTTCTAATTATTTTAAAATTTTCTAAACGTTCTAAACTAAAACAATTTAAATGAGTATAAATTAGCATATAATAACCCACCAAAAATAATATTAACTCTTGAACCGTTCAAGCTAGAGAGACCGAACCAACTTTCATATGTTCAGGCTATCCTTTCCTATCCTATCCTATCCATCAATCAATCTTTCCATCGACTTTCTTTTTCCAATTATAACCAGTCACTACCATTACTAGTGCAGTGACTGCCAATCCTATAACTTATTTTACAACCATGATTACTTTAAGACAAGCTAGCAAGTACACACATTTTCTTTAGGAAATGTAATTTTCCATGTATTATTATTTTCTTTTAGATTCGGCACAGCCGTGGTTTTTGTTAAACTGATATTCAACCTCAAAAAACCAGTCCCCACTGAGGCTGATGTCCTTGGTGCCGTCAAGAAGCAATTGTCTCCTCAATTCACGACCACTCAAACCACCTTCCAGAATGCAACTTATATCAGTGAGTTCAACAAATTAGGCTTCATGAAGACATTTTTTTCCACTCTATAAAATAAATCTCTTAATAAGTAAACATTCAACTGCTCCTGCTATCTAAATACTTTTTGAATGTTTTTTAATGTTGTTGAAACTCCTAAATTGTAGGAGTTCATTTGATCTGTTGCTATAGTGACCATTTTTTTGTGTGCTCACAGAACTTACAGATACTTCATTTGCCATCGACCTTGGTTTCAAAATAACCAATGTAACGCAGGAGTCTCTAAGTAATAGACTCACACTCACCAATGAGACCGAAACCCAGATACAGGATTCAATTAACAGACTAGTAAGATACTGTACTTCTACACATAAGATACATCCATGGTCATGTTCAGGTCATGATAGTAATTGACAACTTGATGTTTTGTCCCCTTTTAGCTCCATAAGGTTCTCAGTGAACCAGACGGCAAACAGTTTCAATTTCCCAACGCCAACTTCATGTAAGTACAACGTCATAACCTTGAACCAACCCGTCTTTCTCAACTGCACTCTTTAGAATTTCTGCAGATTTCATTTAGCTGCTGCTTGTGCAGCTAAACAGGATGAAAGGAACACATGTTTAACTCTCACACAAAACCCATTTTTACGTCCACAGTGATGATGGCACTGAAATCACGGCAAACGTGACGTATGTATACAAAGAGGAAGATGTCAACCACCCTAGTGGTTTTCTACAGGAAGTCTTAAAAGTCTCAGGTATGCTGCTTTTGTTACCATACGGTTGTCATTTCTATGTTTATTTATGACAGTGAGTTATCAAACACCATGTAACGTGTATAATACTCAATCTCGAAAACACTTATATATCAATGTTATATGACATATTACAAGTTTATAATCCCTCTAAAATGTATTTCCATTTCTATTCTAGGTCTCCTGACCACCACTGTTGCCCCAACAACAACTACCAACAACACACCACTTCCTACCCTTTTGACTTCAGTGACATCAACAACTAGGTAAGCAAGATCATTTATTATAATGTTTTCATACAATTCAATGAACACTTTGTCAAACAAGGAACCTTTGCAACAATGAACCATGTATATCCATGCTTGTGTCGTTAACTACTGATGTTTTAATAAAAGCATCCAAAATTTCAACCTTTCTTTAGAAAAGCTCTTTGAGTGCATCAATCGGTCAAAAGGCTTGATATAAATCCAATCCATCATAATTAATGTGCTTGCTGAAGGCAAGACCACTAGATTTCTTACATACTTTTTCTAATTATTTTAAAATTTTCTAAACGTTCTAAACTAAAACAATTTAAATGAGTATAAATTAGCATATAATAACCCACCAAAAATAATATTAACTCTTGAACCGTTCAAGCTAGAGAGACCGAACCAACTTTCATATGTTCAGGCTATCCTTTCCTATCCTATCCTATCCATCAATCAATCTTTCCATCGACTTTCTTTTTCCAATTATAACCAGTCACTACCATTACTAGTGCAGTGACTGCCAATCCTATAACTTATTTTACAACCATGATTACTTTAAGACAAGCTAGCAAGTACACACATTTTCTTTAGGAAATGTAATTTTCCATGTATTATTATTTTCTTTTAGATTCGGCACAGCCGTGGTTTTTGTTAAACTGATATTCAACCTCAAAAAACCAGTCCCCACTGAGGCTGATGTCCTTGGTGCCGTCAAGAAGCAACTGTCTCTTCAATCCAAGACCACTCAAACCACCTTCCAGAATGCAACTTATATCAGTGAGTTCAAGCAATTAGGTTTCATGAAGACATTTATGTCCTCTCTATGAAATAATTTCTGAATAAGTACATATTCAACTGCTCCTGCTATCTAAATACTTCTTGAATGTTTTTTTTATGTTGTTGAAACTCCTAAATTGTAGCAGTTCATTTGATCTGTTGCTATAGTGACCATTTTTTTGTCTGCTTACAGAACTTACAGATACTTCATTTGCCATCAACCTTGGTTTCAAAATAACCAATGTAACCCTGGAGTCTCTAAGTAATAGACTCACATTCACCAATGAGACCTACGTCCAGATACAGCTTTCAATTAACACACTTGTAAGATACTGTACTTCTACACATAAGATACATCCATGGTCATGTTCAGGTCATGATGGTAATTGATAACTTGATGTTTTGTCCCCTTTTAGCTCCGTCAACTTCTCAGTGAACCAAACGGCAACCAGTTTCAATTTCCCAACGCCAACTTCATGTAAGTACAACGTCATAACCTTCAACCAACCCGTCTTTCTCAACTGCACTCTTTAGAATTTCTGCAGATTTCATTTAGCTGCTGCTTTTACAGCTAAACAGGAAGAAGGGACCATGCTCATCTCTCACACAAAACCCAATTTTACTTTCACAGTGCTGTTGGCACTGAAATCAGGGCAAATGTGACGTATGTATACAAAGAGGATGATGTCAACCACCCTAGTGGTTTTCTACAGGAAGTCTTAAAAGTCTCAGGTATGCTGCTTTTGTTACCATACGGTTGTCATTTCTATGTTTATTTATGACAGTGAGTTATCAAACACCATGTAACGTGTATAATACTCAATCTCGAAAACACTTATATATCAATGTTATATGACATATTACAAGTTTATAATCCCTCTAAAATGTATTTCCATTTCTATTCTAGGTCTCCTGACCACCACTGTTGCCCCAACAACAACTACCAACAACACACCACTTCCTACCCTTTTGACTTCAGTGACATCAACAACTAGGTAAGCAAGATCATTTATTATAATGTTTTCATACAATTCAATGAACACTTTGTCAAACAAGGAACCTTTGCAACAATGAACCATGTATATCCATGCTTGTGTCGTTAACTACTGATGTTTTAATAAAAGCATCCAAAATGTCAACCTTTCTTTAGAAAAGCTCTTTGAGTGCATCAATCGGTCAAAAGGCTTGATATAAATCCAATCCATCATAATTAATGTGCTTGCTGAAGGCAAGACCACTAGATTTCTTACATACTTTTTCTAATTATTTTAAAATTTTCTAAACGTTCTAAACTAAAACAATTTAAATGAGTATAAATTAGCATATAATAACCCACCAAAAATAATATTAACTCTTGAACCGTTCAAGCTAGAGAGACCGAACCAACTTTCATATGTTCAGGCTATCCTTTCCTATCCTATCCTATCCATCAATCAATCTTTCCATCGACTTTCTTTTTCCAATTATAACCAGTCACTACCATTACTAGTGCAGTGACTGCCAATCCTATAACTTATTTTACAACCATGATTACTTTAAGACAAGCTAGCAAGTACACACATTTTCTTTAGGAAATGTAATTTTCCATGTATTATTATTTTCTTTTAGATTCGGCACAGCCGTGGTTTTTGTTAAACTGATATTCAACCTCAAAAAACCAGTCCCCACTGAGGCTGATGTCCTTGGTGCCGTCAAGAAGCAACTGTCTCTTCAATCCAAGACCACTCAAACCACCTTCCAGAATGCAACTTATATCAGTGAGTTCAAGCAATTAGGTTTCATGAAGACATTTATGTCCTCTCTATGAAATAATATCTTAATAAGTAAACATTCAACTGCTCCTGCTATCTAAATACTTTTTGAATGTTTTTTTATGTTGTTGAAACTCCTAAATTGTAGCAGTTCATTTGATCTGTTGCTATAGTGACCATGTTTTTGTCTGCTCACAGAACTTACAGATACTTCATTTGCCATCGACCTTGGTTTCAAAATAACCAATGTAACCCTGGAGTCTCTAAGTAATAGACTCACATTCACCAATGAGACCTACGTCCAGATACAGCTTTCAATTAACACACTTGTAAGATACTGTACTTCTACACATAAGATACATCCATGGTCATGTTCAGGTCATGATGGTAATTGATAACTTGATGTTTTGTCCCCTTTTAGCTCCGTCAACTTCTCAGTGAACCAAACGGCAACCAGTTTCAATTTCCCAACGCCAACTTCATGTAAGTACAACGTCATAACCTTCATCCAACCCGTCTTTCTCAACTGCACTCTTTAGAATTTCTGCAGATTTCATTTAGCTGCTGCTTTTACAGCTAAACAGGAAGAAGGGACCATGCTCATCTCTCACACAAAACCCAATTTTACTTTCACAGTGCTGTTGGCACTGAAATCAGGGCAAATGTGACGTATGTATACAAAGAGGATGATGTCAACCACCCTAGTGGTTTTCTACAGGAAGTCTTAAAAGTCTCAGGTATGCTGCTTTTGTTACCATACAGTTGTCATTTTTATGTTTTTGTTTGACAGTGAGTTATCAAACACCATGTAACATGTTAAATACTCAATCTCGAAAACAGTTATATATCAATGTTATATGACTTATTTCAAGTATATAATCCCTCTAAAATGTATTTTAATTTCCATTCTAGGTCTCCTGACCACCACTGTTGCCCCAACAACAACTACCAGCACCACAGCACTTCCTACCCTTTTACTGACCACTCCTTTCCATGCCACAAGTGTTGGAGGTTTTCCTGGCTGGGCTTTGGCCATTATCATTCCTTGTGGCATCGCTATCATTCTGGTACCCCTGTGGATCCTGCTATGTGTACGTATAGGCTTGTGTTCACATGTGTACTCTGAAAATACTTTACAAAGTATTTCATCCAATAAGCTGTTTTATTTCTGCAATTATATTTAGCATGTGAATCATGCTTCCCCATCTTTCTTTTGCAGTGTATGCTATGTGGCTGCTGTGCAGCTGTAAGGAGACGCTGGCACAGACGCAGATCTTACAATGTACAGTACACCACCAGAAACGGACTATTCTGAGGTGACAACACTAACATCAGTAGGCAACTGTCATCACAAGAACAGCAAATTATCTATCTATATCTGCTAATCAGGAGACTTCATTGGGTGCTTAAATCTTTTTTTTTTTTGCATGAAAATAAAATTATTAATGGGCTTAATTATGCCCACAAGTTTTTTGCGCATTGTTAAATGTTTTATATTATACTACTGATTGTTAATCAAAGTTACAGCTGAGCTGAACAGCATGTATGTTTATGTATTTGTTAGCTATGTAATTTATGTGGTTTCAAGCTGTGCTGTCCACTGACTAAAATGGATATCAGTTATTTATTTAATGTATAATAAGGTAGATTAAAATATTTATTTGAGTTTTGTTATTTCCTTTCTTGACTAACTATTAACTAACTTGTTTTCCACTGCAATACAGTACTTGTTTCTTCATCACACAGTTTGACAAATGTAATAAAGACTTTGCAAATCAGTATTGAGAAAACATTGTATGAATTGGTTTGACTCATGAGGGTGATTACAGACAGCACATCTAAACATCAAAGGAAGTCAAGATTGTCCCACCTGGCACCTTACGCTCAGAAATATCTAACACAATTTAATATGTACAGTACCAGTCAAAAGTTTGGACAGTTTGAAGTTTTTCTTTCTTTTTACTATGTTCTACATTGTAGAATAATAGTGAAGATATCAAAACTATGAAATAACACATATGGAATCATGTAGTAACCAAAAAAGTGTTCAACAAATACAAATATATTTAAGATTTGAGATTCTTCAAAGTAGCCACCCTTTGCCTTGATGGCAGCTTTGCACACTCTTTGCACACATTCTCTCAACCAGCTTCACCTGGAATGCTTTTCCAACAGTCTTGAAGTAGTTCCCACATATGCTAAGCACTTGTTGGCTGCTTTTCCTTCACTCTGCGGTCCAACTCATCCTAACCATCTCTATTGGGTTGAGGTCGGGTGATTGTGGAGGCTAGATCATCTGATTTAGCACTCCAAATAGCCCTTACACAGCCTGGAGGAATGTTGGGTCATTGTCCAGTTGAAAAATAAATAATAGTCACACTAAGCGCAAACCAGATGGGATGGCGTATTGCTGCAGAATGCTGTGGTAGCCATGCTGGTTAATTGTGCCTTAAATTCTAAATAAATCACAGACAGTGTCACCAGCAAAGCACCCCCACCCCATCACACCTCCTCCAAGCGTCTTCTTCTTATTGGTGTCCTTTAGTAGTGGTTTCTTTACAGCATTTCGACCATGGTCTGATTCATGCAGTCATCTCTGAACAGTTGATGTTGAGACGTGTCTGTTACTTGAGCTCTGTAAAGTATTTACTTGGGTTGCAATCTGAGATGCAGTTAACTCTAACGAACATATCCTCTGCTGCAGAGGTAACTCTGGGTCTTCATCTCCTGTGGCAGTCCTCATGAGAGCCAGTTTCATCATAGCGCTTGTTGGTTCTTGACAATTTCCAAATTGACTGACGTTCATGTCTTAAATAACTGATGGACTGTTGTTTCTCTTTGCTTATTTGACCTGTTCTTACCATAATATAGACTTGGTATTTGACCAGATATGGCTATCTTCTGTATACCACAACTACCTTGTCACAACACAACTGATTGGCTCAAACACATTAAGAAGGAAAGAGGATTTCATTCACTTGCTATCTGGCACTGTAAACAAATGCATGCTAGAATCAAGGAAGGAACGAGATGACAAATTATCAGCTAGGGAGGAGACTAGTTAGGTAGCTAAAAATGATTGACAAGGTTCCTACTAGATAGCACAGCCACAAAGTAAAAAATTGTCTATATCGTAACAATTCATGATAACATAATTGGTGTTAATGGTTTTTAATCAAATTTTAAGAAGAGACATTTTAGAAATAGACAGGGTTTATGACTTTGTGACTGTAGTAATGACCATTTGACGGGGATTCCGATCATAAAGGTGGCGTGGAGGTCCTTCTTGTTGGCAAATGTTGTCTTCAAACTCTGTCATCAAAGTCTGGCATTCATGCGTAATGCACAATGGTACTTCAACAAGGAAACAGTGCTGTGCTTCAGACAAACACACAAGATTACATCTGAGGCTGGTAACATCAACAGTGCTAGGTGGCTGTACTACAGAAACACCGGTCATCGTCGTGGGAAAGACACATTGTTAAAAACTTTTGTAAACAACTGATTGCAGTAAAGAGCCAACCTGGATACTAAAGAAATCCTGAAGGAAGTCGACGAGTAACAACAGCTTTATCCTTTGAAGGTACAACATACTCCATCATGGAAAGATCTGGCTACCTCACAAAAGAACTCTAACCCGACAAAAAAAAGAAAGACATATTCATCTACAGACTCGGATGATATAATTACCGTTGAAGTAGAGAATAGTGCTCTGGCTGGAATCCATGCAACACTGGAAAAGATGTGTGAGGAGGCTGAGGGGGTGTTTGGAGTTTCACGCTCCTTGGAGAGAACAAGGCACTCACTGCCAAGGTAAAAATCAACGATTCCAACATGGATTGTCTACTCAGGTAAAACACAGTGATGAGGAAGTCTCTACTAGACATAGAAAGCCGTAGCATGTGTGAAAATCTAATATTTTCGGGGATTCCTGAGACGCATCCAATAATCAGAGGGTGCGATCAGAGAATTTGTGCAATCTGCCTTGAAACCTCCTTCTAGAGACCGTAAACAATGTGGCTTTCCACCGAGTACACAGACTTGGAGCTCGGAGCGACAAGACCTAGGGTCCCCGACCTATCATCGCAAAATTTGAACACTACCAACAAAAGGAAGTGAGCTTAAAGGGACCAAATTTGGTCTCAATTACCAATTTCCACGGGAGATGAACGAACATCGCAAGAGGCTGTATCCTGTACAGAGGCAACAGAGGTAGAGGGGTAAGCGTGCCTTTCTCATTGTGGACCAACTCTTTAAAGATGGACAGCTATTCCGTGACAGCTCCATAACACCATGGATGTACTAAATTCTACAGGGACTTCAGGTTACGAAAAAAAGAAAGTATGGGAACTGTAAAAATATCTGAAGATTATGAAGTGGATATGAACACATACGTACTCAATTACATGCTCGCTTACACATATAAACCTATACATACACATACACCCTTGATCTCACTTTCTTCTCTCCCTCTCTCCCCTTTTTCTCTCTTATGTCGAGAACTGTTCTATAATTTAATATGTTTCTCGTTTGTCTATCTTTTCTATGTCTTTGTCTACATGTTTCCATCAAGCAAGGGGAAGATATCAGAATATTGACATTGGGGAACAATAGCATATTTTACGGGATACATTTGTACTGTAGTGAAGCCGTCTCTATATTAATGCAAGGCCTCTTTCATGATCATGTGAAACGTCAATTGCTATGGAAATGCTGGGATGTGTTTTTCAATGATATTGAAGGTAATTATGATGCAACTTTGACGTTGATACGATATGGATTACAATTATCATCCTCAATATTAAGGCTATACGCACTACATGTTGCACACATAGACACTCAACCATGCAAATTGGCGGGGATATTATTTATTTGGACATCACACATTATAGTCTTACTCTTAAACAGACATCGTACACACTCAATATCACACTCACATCCAATATCATACACATCAACCTACTCAGATTTACTACACACATAATATCTTGTCTCAATTTTGTAATTTCTGTGGCATTGGCTCACAGGCAAACAGGCAAGGGAATAAAACAAATATTGCTCAAACCTATTTCTTGAATTTTAAATATTAAACATTTGAAAGCTCTAATTTTGACCGTCATACTACCTCTTATGGTAGTAACTTTACAAGCACTAATTATGGTCAATTTATACTGAGAATAGTTATGGTAAGGGGTGAAATAAGTAATGCCAGTTATAATTGTAACGGTTTAGCAGATTATTTAAAAAAAGATCAGTCTTTACGTTGCTTAAAGAAAAGGAATATAACATACACTGTTTCCAGGAAACTCACTCTACATCCTTAGATGAAGTTGCCTGTTAGGAATGGGGTGGTGAAATAATTTTCTGTCATGGACAAAGGAACTCAAAAGTTGTGACGATTTAAATTAACAAAATAGTCAGCAAATAGTCAGGAATGATCCGCAAGGAAGGTGATCTTTCTGACTAATCTCTATGGTCCAAATCAGGTTGATCCATACTTCTTTGAAAATATTTATACCAATTTATTGAACTTACAGACAAACAAATGATCAAATCATTATGGTGGGAAGAGTCGATGGACCGTAAAGGATATCACTCTACAAACTATCATTACTGTGCCCTTAAACTTCTTAGGGATAGGTGTCCCGCTAGAGGGACCAATGTCGACTACATCTGGTGAAATTGGAGAGCGCGCAATTCAAATAAATATTTGAAATATTAAACATTCATGGTCATACAAGTGTCTTATATCATTTAAAAGCTAACTACTTGTTAATCTAACTGCGTTGTCAGATTTCAAAAAGGCTGTACCATGCGATTGTCTGAGGACGGTGCCCCACATCAACATATTTTCCAACCAGCACAGGCTTCACAAAATCACAAATAGCGTTTAAATAAATCACTTACCTTTGCAGATATTCCTCTGTTTGCAATCCCAAGGGTCCCAGCAACAACATGAATGGTCATTTTGTTCAATAAAACCCTTCTTTATATCCCAAAAAGTCAGTTAAGTTGGCACCATTGATTTCAGTAAATCACTCGTTCAACATACAAAAAAAACGAGTCCAAAAAGCTACCGCTAAACTTCGTCCAAACAAGTCAAACAACGTTTCTATATAATCCTCAGGTACTCTAAAATGTAAGTAAACTATAATATTTCATACGGAAAGTAGTATGTTCAATAGGGTAGGAAAATTCGTAAGCGCACGTCCTCTCCCTCGTGCGCCGAAAGACTGATTATCTTCAGGTGGTCCCCTAACAAAAACTCCAAATACTTGTTCATTTTTCAAAAAACAAGCCTAAAACATTGAATAAAGACTGTTGAAATCTAGTGGAATCGATAGGAATTGCAATCTGGGAGATGGATTTACATAGAAACAATAGGAACCCTTTATAAGAGCCTGGGAGCTCGAAAACAATATTCAGGCCGGATTTTCTTCGTATTTTCCTGCCATATCAATCCTGTTACACTCTCAGACATTATTCGAACAGTTTTAGAAACGTCAAAGTGTTTTCTATCCAATGCTATCAATTATATGCATATCCTGGCTTCTAGGCCTGAGTAACAGGCAGTTTACTTTGGCCACGTCAGTCAGGTGGAAATTCAGGAAACTAGACCCTATCCCAGAGAGGATTTATGTGCCTTTAATAGTAGTAGGTGCCAGTTGGACCAGTTTATGTCAAGAACTGCAAAGCAGCTGGGATTTTTGCGCTCAACAGTTTCCCTTATGTATCGAATCAAATCAAATTTATTTATATAGCCGTACATCAGCTGATATCTCAAAGTGCTGTACAGAAACCCAGCCTAAAACCCCAAACAGCAAGCAATGCAGGTGTAGAAGCACGGTGGCTAGGAAAAACTCCCTAGAAAGGCCAAAACCTAGGAAGAAACCTAGAGAGGAACCAGGCTATGTGGGGTGGCCAGTCCTCTTCTAGCTGTGCCGGGTGGAGATTATAACAGAACATGGCCAAGATGTTCAAATGTTCATAAATGACCAGCATGGTCGAATAATAATAAGGCAGAATAGTTGAAACTGGAGCAGCAGCACAGTCAGGTGGACTGGGGACAGCAAGGAGTCATCATGTCAGGTATTCCTGGGGCATGGTCCTAGGGCTCAGGTCCTCCGAGAGAGAGAAAGAAAGAGAGAATTAGAGAGAGCATATGTGGGATGGCCAGTCCTCTTCTGGCTGTGCCGGGTGGAGATTATAACAGAACATGGCCAAGATGTTCAAATGTTCATAAATGACCAGCATGGTCGAATAATAATAAGGCAGAACAGTTTAAACTGGAGCAGCAGCACGGTCAGGTGGACTGGGGACAGCAAGGAGTCATCATGTCAGGTATTCCTGGGGCATGGTCCTAGGGCTCAGGTCCTCCGAGAGAGAGAAAGAGAGAAGGAGAGAATTAGAGAACGCACACTTAGATTCACACAGGACACCGAATAGGACAGGAGAAGTACTCCAGATATAACAAACTGACCCTAGCCCCCCGACACATAAACTACTGCAGCATAAATACTGGAGGCTGAGACAGGAGGGGTCAGGAGACACTGTGGCCTCATCCGAGGACACCCCCGGACAGGGCCAATCAGGAAGGATATAACCCCACCCACTTTGCCAAAGCACAGCCCCCACACCACTAGAGGGATATCTTCAACCACCAACTTACCATCCTGAGACAAGGCTGAGTATAGCCCACAAAGTCCTCCGCCACGGCACAACCCAAGGGGGGGGTGCCAACCCAGACAGGATGACCACATCAGTGAATCAACCCACTCAGGTGACGCACCCCCTCCAGGGACGGCATGAGAGAGCCCCAGTAAGCCAGTGACTCAGCCCCTGTAATAGGGTTAGAGGGTAGAGAATCCCAGTGGAAAGAGGGGAACCGGCCAGGCAGAGACAGCAAGGGCGGTTCGTTGCTCCAGAGCCTTTCCGTTCACCCTCCCACTCCTGGGCCAGACTACACTCAATCATATGACCCACTGAAGAGATGAGTCTTCAGTAGAGACTTAAAGGTTGAGACCGAGTTTGCGTCTCTGACATGGGTAGGCAGACCGTTCCATAAAAATGGAGCTCTATAGGAGAAAGCCCTGCCTCCAGCTGTTTGCTTAGAAATTCTAGGGACAATTAGGAGGCCTGCGTCTTGTGACCGTAGCGTACGTGTAGGTATGTACGGCAGGACCAAATCAGAGAGATAGGTAGGAGCAAGCCCATGTAATGCTTTGTAGGTTAGTCCACCACCCAAAGGACATCCAGCCAGTGCCCATCCGTCAAATTGGTGTGTGTGTGTGTGTGTCTCTATCCTCGCACTGAGCTCAGTAGGGGTACCAACGATTGCTGGGAAGACAACCATCCGGGTGAGCAATTAAATAGAAATAGACAGCATGAAATATGGTTATTACTGTTATACAAAAGGCACATTTAGAGAATTGAGCAGATAATTGTCATTCTTTCTCCTTCACAGCTGTTATTTGTCCCCCTGTATTTTGTTAACTGAATGTCTCGCGGTGATAATCGACTGAGGAGAGGGCAGAAGTTTTATATTTACATTTTTAATTACCGTGACTTTTGACACATTGTGTGATTTTCAAGTTTCACTTAAATTAAACGATAAAAAAAAAGTTTATTAGGTTAATGTGTTATGTTCTTTTTAGTGTTTCTTTAAAAAAAAATGTTTTTAGTTTATTTTTGCTAAGTTTGTGATTTAGATTAGGTTAGTAGTCAAATAATCACGATAGAATCAAGGTATTGATCAATTGAAATAGATATGTTAAGATATTAATAATTGAATAGATATTGATTGATTGATTGATTTTTTATATGTCGTGCCATTTCGTAACAAGGTGTGTGGAAAAAACCCTTACAAAAGAAATCACATGAAAAGAAATCACGTGAAAATAACACATGGTTTTCGGACACGTGACATTTCACATGTACTTTTCACATGTGAACAAATAATGCGAAAAATGTCATGAGGGAAAAACAGAGACGTGTGAAGTTTCAGATAGATTTTTCAATTTTTTTCTCATGAATAAGAAATATGTATTTTTAAGACACTTTAATCATTATACTCAGGTAAGCTAAGTAACTTTTTTACAGAATGGAATTGAAGAATTTGAATTTCCATATGTGACCCGATTCAGGAAACTAGGCGTATGTCGCAAGTCACGACTTCACAGGAGAGCCGTTTGAACGTTAAAAAAAACACGTAAGCAAATTTTGTTTTTTTGGGGCAGATTGTTTCTCGATCATGTAAATGGTTTCTCGATCATGTAAACTTTCATGTGCCTTAATAACTAACTTGTATGCTATTTGTAAATAGGAATACATTTGTTAACATGATCTGTGGTTAAGCCACAGAAAAAGCCTGCAATCTTCCCAATAGCCATGATTGGCTGAGATAATGAGTGGGCTGGACATGCTGAGAGATGAGTTCAGATTGGTCTGCCATATAGAAGGCTTCTGTCTATTTGAGCTCGTCAGTCTGTGTTGGTAATCCTGTCGAACACTGCTTTAAAAAAATGTATTGTGTATTGGAGCTGAATAAGTGTTGCTCTCCACTTTCTGGATGATCAAGTTTTGAAATCAGTGGAATTAGAGTATGATAGCTAAAGAGATGGAGAAAACACCTGTCTCCGGATTACACCTTCAAACTAAGGGCAACCATGGTATGGCATTCCTGACAGGGAGACACATCCATCATGCATGACAATGTATACAGGTAAGCTAGACTAGCTTTAGCTAGCTACATTTTCAGATTTTACAAGCTAGCTAACATTGAACCTGGTTGGTTAGCTCCCAGCACTGTGGCATTGTTGGCACTGTTCATTGTTGTTTAACTAGCTAACGTTAGCTGGCTGGCTCGTGTTGGGGATTAATCAGAATAGTTGGGTAACATAGATAAGATGTTTTATTTTCATTATATGATTGTGAGTTACTTCTCATTTAGAATGTATCTTGTTGTACTATAGTGGTGGCCATTTGCAGTTATCCTTTCTCTGTCCTGGGTTCAGTTACTTGGGCCGCAGAGAGGGGAGAGGTCAAGCTTGTCTTCATCTGTAAACATATATTTTAAACCATGTGAAGGGATGATTGAGGGGGAACCAATTATCTCTTGGCTCCACAATGTCTGTGTGCCAGTCACTGTGTCTCTGTGATCTTGTCCATGAGGGGTGTATTTGATATATGCCTGTTGATGAGGTTTTGTTTTATAGTCCTGAGTGGTCCCAAGAGCGAGATAAGAACATAGTTTAGGAGACAAAGCTGAACGATAATTTATAGCCAATGCTGTCTGGCTATGTGTGTCTTTGCTATAAATGATCTCAGTTGCAATGTGTAAGCACTCTCAGAGAATTCATTTATAGACACTGAATTGATCTGAGAGTCACAGGGTTGTGATGGAGCTCATAATAATTAAAGATGGACTTTATGATAACCCTGACTTGTGTGGTGGTTTGGTCTCATGATTTGGTAAATACAGGAAATTTCCACTACACTCGTTAGCTAACGTTACGTGACGTGTGTACAACAGCCGTTGAATATGGCCTGTGTCAGTAAACATCTGCAAAAAAGCATAATGAAATTGTTGCCAGCAGAGTTGGTTAGGCTGTTTTCATGTCATTCAATCATCGGCCAGAGTCTCAAGTTTGCGCTCAAGAGATCGAAACGAGATGTGTGGGGCTAAAGCTTAAGAGGGTGTGAACGATACTGAATGGGTGAAGACAAAGAAGAGCTCTTCAGTAGATACCAAAACGTTCTAAGGTAATTTTCTCAAAAGTGAGTTTACTTTAAAAGCAGAATTAATTTCCCATTGTTCCTCAAATGCAGTGTATGATTTACTATGTTGTAGCTCTGAGTCTTGACTTTTGAGTCTTTTTTCTAACGTAAAAAAAACACAATTTCAAATTTTAATACATAAGACCGGATCCAGGTGGTGAGTCACATATGTGGAAACATTATTCTTGCAACACGTTAACACCAGCTTTTCACATGCAAGGAGAATAACACTATTTCACCACCACATGTGAAAGTTACATATTCACATGAATGTTTCTTACATGTGAAACTGCAAATGTGAATTTTACATGTATTTCTATTCATTATGGATCCCCCATTAGCTGCTGCCAAAGCACCAGCTACTCTTTCTGGGGTCCAGCAAAATTAAGGCAAAACATTACAATACATTCACAGATTTCACAACACACTGTATGCCCTCAGGCCCCTACCCCACCACTACCACATATATACATTCAAAGGCCAGTCGTGTTGCCCTGTTCTGAGCCAAATGCAATTTTTCAAAGTCCTTTTTTGTGGCACCTGACCACGACTGAATAGTAGTCAACGTGCGGCAAGACTAGAGCCTGTAGGACCTGCCTTGTTGATAGTGTTGTTAAGAAGGCAGAGCATCGCTTTATTATAGACAGACTTCTCCCCCTTTTAGCAACTACTGCATCAATGTGTTTTGACCATGACAATGGTTAGTAATTGTTGTCTTATTTCACTGTAGAGCCTCCAGCCCTGCTCAATATGCCTAACCTAGCTCTTATGTTCCACACCCCACACATGCGGTGACCACACCTGGCTTAGATGGTGCCTCTAGAGACAAAAACTCTCTCATCGTCACTCAGTGCCTATGGTTTACCTCCGCTGTACTCACATCCTACCATAACCTTGTCGGTACATTATGCCTTGAATCTATTCTTTCGCGCCCAGAAACCTGCTCCTTTTACTCTCTGTTACGAATGCACTAGACAACCTGTTTTTATAGCCTTTAGCCGTACCCTTATCCTACTCCTCCTCTGTTCCTCTGGTGATGTAGAGGTTAACCCAGGCCCTGCAGCCCTCAGCACAGCTCCCATTTCCCAGGCGCATTCATTTGTTGACTTATGTAACTGTAAAAGCATTGGTTTCATGCATGTTAACATTAGAAGTTTGTTTTATTCACTGCTTTAGCACACTCCGCCAACCCGGATGTCCTAGCCATGTCTGAATCCTGGCTTAGGAAGGCCACCAAAACTCCTGAGATTTACATCCCTAACTATAAAATTTTCCGACAAGATAGAACTGCCAAAGGGGGTGGAGTTGCAATCTACTGCAGAGATAGCCTGCAGAGTTCTGTCATACTATCCAGGTCTGTGCCCAAACAATTCGAGCTTCTACTTTTAAAAGTCCACCTGTCCAGAAACAAGTCCCTCACCGTTGCCGCTTGTTATAGACCCCCCCTCGGCCTCCAGCTGTTCCCTGGACACCATATGTGAATTGATCGCCCCCATCTATCTTCGGAGTTCGTACTGTTAGGTGACCTAAACTGGGACATGCTTAACAACCTGGCCGTCCTACAATCTAAGCTGCCCTCAATCTCATACAAATCATCAAGGAACCTACCAGGTACAATCCTAAATCCGTAACCATCCGTAACCATGGGCACACCATACACCTCTGCTGTCTTCAACCAGGATCTCAGCAATCACTGCCTCATTCCCTGCCTGCGTACTGGGACCGCGGTCAAACGACCACCCCTCATCACTGCCAAATGCTCCCTAAAACACTTCAGCGAGCAGGCCTTTCTAATCCACCTGGACCGGGTATTCTGGAAGGATATTGACCTCATCCCGTCAGTAGAGGATGCCTGGTCGCTCTTCAAAAGTGCTTTCCTCTCCATCTTAAATAAGCATGCCCCATTCAAATAATGTGACACTAAGAACAGATATAACCCTTAGTTCACCCCAGACTTGATTGCCCTTAACCAGTACAAAAACATCCTGTGGCGTTCTGCATTAGCATTGAATAGCCACCGCAATATGCAACTTTTCAGGGAAGTCAGGAACAAATATACTCAGTAAGTTAGGAAAACTAAGGCTAGCTTTTTCAAATTTGCTTCCTGTAGCACTAATTCCAAAAGGTTTTGGGATACTGTAAAGTCCATGGAGAATAAGAGCACCTCCTCCCAGCTGCCCACTGCACTGAGGATAGGAAACACTGTCACCACCGATAAATCTACGATAATCGCTAATTTCAAGAAGCATTTTTCCATGGCTGGCCATGCTTTCCAGCTGGCTACCCCTACCTACTCTCCATATCATCCACAGCGGAATCCGGTGGAGAGATTTAACCGTACACTGTTGTCAATGTTGCACACACTAGATGAAGAGAAAAAGGCCAACTGGGGTGATTATCTGAACAAGGTTGCATATAATTGTACCACTAGTGATGCTATTGGGTTCTCACCGTATTTCACCGTATTTCACCGTATTTCCTGCTACCTTGTCTTTGGTTTACAGATAAAGGAACAGGAGAAATCATACCAGGATTATGCCAAGAAGTGGCAGCAACAGATGACGGAAGCCTATGACATCGCCATTAGAAACATGGAGAAATCAACAGCAAAGGGAAAAGTCTACTAGGATCGGAAGAAAATTAGTTTGGTTCTGGTCTCAGGGGATCGTGAACTGGTGAGGAACATGTCAGAACGTTGGGGGCCGGGTAAGCTAAGATCACACTGGGAGGACCAAATACACGTGGTAGTAACCAGGAAAGGTGATGACAGCCGTTCTATGAGGTCAAACCCGAGAGGGATACAGACAGGGCCAGGGTTCTGCATCACAGTATGCTCATGTCATGTAATTCCCTACCATTTGAGGAGCTTGTTGAAACACCCTGTAGGGGTCTGTGGAGAAGGGAACCACCCTAGCAAAAATAGAGTAGAAAAACGGGGAGAGTGCTGAGTCTGAGAGCTCAAATGAGGATCCTTATCCAATTTTCATCAATAGGCCACGTAGGGATGAAGAGAGCAGGCAGAGTAGCACACAGCTAGTATCCGACAATAGTGAGGAACGGGGTCAGACTGATAGAAACTTCACTGTGAAGGAGTGCCAGCCAGTCCTCAGAGACAGCCCGGAGAGGACGGGGGTAAATATGGAAACATCTAAGGGCTCAGAGACTCAATCATCTAATGATGAAGTGGACACTGATTCATTGGGGTCACCCATGACCTTGACCCGCAGTTCAGCCCGGCAGAGAAGGCCCAGAGACATTCTAACCTATAACACTTTAGGGCTGCCAAGCTCTTATCAGGATACCAACTAGAGATGTTCAGATGTGTATATATTTTCTTGTTACCTTGACTAATCACAGTGTGATAATGTTTAGTGGGGGTTGCGTCCTTGCCCATAAAGGTAGACTGGACATGTTTAGATAGTTATATAGCTGTTAGGCCAGTTATCTCAGTTGTTCTCATGACCAGTACTTACATCCTCTGTTTGTTTTGAGGCCAGTGAAATGTTTGGGAGGGGTTGTAAGGGGCTTAATACATGGGGTACTCGGGTGAAGCCCATGGGAAATAAAGAAATATAGTTTAAGTGAATTGGGGAAAGGAAGAATAAGAAACAAAAAAGGGCTGTAAATTGCTGTTACATGTGCTGACATGATTAAAAGTGAAGTAAAACGTACCTTTCTCATTGTTGTTTATATTATAAACTCTTAGAAGGGGTAACACATGTCGCACATAGGTAGTCGAACGTTGAACTCTTCATTGAGGCAATGCTGAAACATTAATCCATTGGGTGCATCAGTGCCACATTTTCATTTGTGCTGAAATAAAAATGAAAGAAATGTTAATGTGCACATTCAGCATGCTATGGTGTGAAATAGGTAATTAGAAGTGCTGTCTTTATTTTATTACTGATAAGTAATGCCGACTATGGTGTGTTTATCAATGCACAAGCACCTTTCCCCCCACTCATATCATAAAATAGATACAATAATTTATCATACAACAGTCTTAATATGTGTGAAGTATAAAATGCATTCTGTCATTACTAAATGTGTAACGTGATATTTTAACATTACTACTTTTTAACACAAAAATCAGTCTTCTTCCTCAAATGAAGGAGATAATGACGCAATCTTTGCAAGAGGGAGGTAATCTGATTTTATTGGTCCTCATCTCGTGGCTCAGTCATTTCATTCGTGATAAATGGAGTTAACCGTGAGTTATGCTGCGTTCATAACAACTGGCACTGGGAAAAAAAGGAACTCGGAATTCCAAGTCGGAAACTCAGGCATCCTTCTAGAGCTGACTTCCCGACCTGATGATCACTGACATCATGATTTAAACTCGTTCCCAGTTGTCGTGAAAGTACCATTAGCATTCCCCGGAGCAGGTCAGATATGTTATGTACCTGGCTAAAAGGTGAGCCACTTTCGTATGATCCCAAGTTGATCTCAGAATTGACCAAAGTTACCTGCTAAATCCTCAAACCTTCTTCCTACGTAAAAAAATACAATTGTTTCGAAAGATCCATGTAAAACACTACTTTTCTCCGGGTTTTCAGTTGCTCGGTACCAGTAAGTAGGAGCAGCTGAAGAGAGGGATGCAGAAATAAAAATAAGATGGTTGAGAAGAGGTGGACATTGGAGGATAAGATGAGCACCTTCAGCAAGAAGAAAGCAGCTACTGAACTGCTCTGTGGCCACTCCTTCAACACCACTGCCAACCACAAAATGGACAAACACTGCAAACGGTAAGAGACATTCATTTGAAATGTAATCACATTAATCTGTCATCCCTTCAAACCTAATTCACTTTCCACACTCAACTTTATTTCTTCACCTTCACCATACATGAGGATTATATATTGTGTCCTGTGAGTGTTTACAAATCGAATGTTTACGAACCGAACAATGTATAGTTTCAAAGTAAAAATATTCTGAGTGCCGTCTATTCATTTGACAGTGGTTACAATTCCCTAGAACCGTTCCTAGCTCTATACCAAAACAATTGGTGGGGTCCCCATATTATTGTTTTCGTAGCAGAATGGAGCTTTAAGATGGCATCTAAGGATACTAACCAAAATCGAAACAGATGCTCCAGAACCCTCAAGGGAGATTATTTTTTGGGGACAAATATAAACTATAGATTTGACAGTAAATAACTGTTGATTTGTCAAACTATTGATTAAGATCTTATGAAATGAATTTATACATTACCAGCTTGTTTACTCATTTGACTCGTACTACTTTGAAACCAATATTAAGGCCATTTATTAAATAATGAAAATGTTTCCTTTTAATACTAGAAAAGCCTGGCCTCTGGATCCCCATACAGGCCAATGAGGGATGATTTTGACTCAACATTCAGTCTAATTGTCACGGTTTTCTTGGTGAGAAGGAGAGTCGGACCAAAATGCGGCGTGTCTATTGCGATCCATGTTTATTTAAACTGAAGCAACACAAATCTAAATACAAAAAAACTACAAAACAATAAACGTAACGAAAACCGAAACAGCCTAATACTGGTGCACAAACACACAGAACAAGGACATCAAGACACTAAGGACAATCACCCACAAAACCCAACACCAAACAGGCTACCTAAATATGGTTCCCAATCAGAGACAATGACGAACACCTGCCTCTGATTGAGAACCATATCAGGCCAAACATAGAACTAGACAAACTAGACATGTAACATAGAATGCCCACTCAGCTCACACCCTGACCAACCAAAACATAGAAATATACAAAGTAAACTCTGGTCAGGGTGTGACAGTACCCCCCCCCCAAGGTGCGGACTCCGGCCGCAAAACCTGAACCTATAGGGGAGGGTCTGGGTGGGCATCTGTCCGCGGTGGCGGCTCTGGTGCTGGACGTGGCCCCCACTTCACCTTAGTCTTCCCCCACCTTATCCTCTTCCGTGGCCTCCTCACCATGGCAACTCTTCTCAACGGACAGAGGGACGGCAGCTCGGGACAGAGGGGCGGAAGCTCTGGACAGAGGGGCGGCAGCTCCTGGCTGATTGGCGACCCCTGGCTGACTGGCAGATCTGGAAGAGTCTGGTCGACTGGCAGATCTGGAGGAGTCTGGTCGACTGGCAGATCTGGAAGAGTCTGGTCGACTGGCAGATCTGGAAGAGTCTGGTCGACTGGCAGATCTGGAAGAGTCTGGTCGACTGGCAGATCTGGAAGAGTCTGGTCGACTGGCAGATCTGGAAGAGTCTGGTCGACTGGCAGATCTGGAAGAGTCTGGTCGACTGGCAGATCTGGAAGAGTCTGGTCGACTGGCAGATCTGGAAGAGTCTGGTCGACTGGCAGATCTGGAAGAGTCTGGTCGACTGGCAGATCTGGAAGAGTCTGGTCGACTGGCAGATCTGGAAGAGTCTGGCTGACTGGCAGATCTGGAAGAGTCTGGCTGACTGGCAGATCTGGAAGAGTCTGGTTGACTGGCAGGTCTGGTTGACTGGCAGATCTGGAAGAGTCTGGTTGACTGGCAGATCTGAAAGAGTCTGGCTGACTGGCAGATCTGGAAGAGTCTGGCTGACTGGCAGATCTGGAAGAGTCTGGCTGACTGGCAGCTCTGGCTGCTCCATGCTGACTGGCAACTCTGGCTGCTCCATGCTGACTGGCTGCTCCATGCTGACTGACAGCTCTGGCTGCTCAATGCTGACTGGCAACTCTGGCTGCTCCATGCTGACTGGCTGCTCCATGCTGACTGGCAGCTCTGGCTGCTCCATGCTGACTGGCTGCTCCATGCTGACTGGCGGCTCTGGCTGCTCCATGCTGACTGGCGGCCCTGGCGGCTCCTTGCAGACTGGCAGCTCTGGCGGCTCCTTGCAGACTGGCAGCTCTGGCGGCTCCTTGCAGACTGGCAGCTCTGGCGGCTCCTTGCAGACTGGCAGCTCTGGCGGCTCCTTGCAGACTGGCTGCTCTGGCGGCTCCTTGCAGACTGGCAGCTTTGGCGGCATCCTGCAGACTGGCAGCTCTGGCGGCATCCTGCAGACTGCCAGCTCTGGCAGCTCTATGCAGACTGGCAGCTCCTTGCAGACTGGCAGCTCTATGCAGACTGGCAGCTCCTTGCAGACTGGCAGCTCCTTGCAGACTGGCAGCTCCTTGCAGACTGGCAGCTCCTTGCAGACTGGCAGTTCTGAACAGGCGGGAGACTCCGGCAGCGCTGTAGAGGAGGAAGGCTCTAACAGCGCTAGACAGGCGGGAGACTCCGGCAGCGCTGTAGAGGAGGAAGGCTCTAACAGCGCTAGACAGGCGGGAGACTCCGACAGCGCTGGAGAGGAGGAAGGCTCTGGCAGCGCTGGACAGGCGAGGCGCACTGTAGGCCTGATGCGTGGTGCTGGCACTGGTGGTACTGTGCCGAGGACACGCACAGGAAGCCTAGTGCGGGGAGCTGCTACCGGAGGGCTGGGGTGTGGAGGTGGTACTGGAAAGACCGGACCGTGCAGGCGCACTGGAGCTCTTGAGCACCGAGCCTGCCCAACCTTACCTGGTTGAACGCTCATGGTCGCCCTGCCAGTGCGGCGAGGTGGAATAACCCGCACTGGGCTATGCAGGCGAACCGGAGACACCGAGCGCAAGGCTGGTGCCATGTAAGCCGGCCCAAGGAGACGCACTGGGGACCAGATGCGTAGAGCCGGCTTCATGGCATTAGGCTTGACGCTCAATCTAGCCCGGCCGACACGCGGAGCTGGAATATACCGCACCGGGCTATGCACCCGCACTGGAGACACCGTGCGCACCACTGCATAACACGGTGCCTGTCCGGTCTCTCTAGCCCCCCGGTAAGCACAGGGAGTTTGCGCAGGTCTCCTACCTGGCGTAGCCATACTCCCTGTTAGCCCCCCCCCCCAAGAAATGTTTGGGGCTGACTCCCGGGCTTCCTTGCGCTCCGCCGTGCTCGCTTCGCCAACTCCATTCTCCGATAACCTTCCGCGCACTGCTCCATCGAATCCCAGGCGGGCTCCGGCACTCTCCCTGGGTCGACCGCCCACCTGTCTATCTCTTCCCAAGAAGTATAGTCCATACTGTACTCCTCTTTGGGCTGCTCCTGTTGCCTCTTCTCCTGCTGCACCTTTGGGCGGCTACACTCCTCTGGTTTAGCCCAGGGTCCTCTCCCGTCGAGGATTTCCTCCCATGTCCAGAAATCCTTATTACGCATCTCCTCTTTGGGCTGCTCCTGCCTGTTGACACGCCGCTTGGTCCAGTTGTGGTGGGTGATTCTGTCACGGTTTTCTTGGTGAGAAGGAGAGTCGGACCAAAATGCGGCGTGTCTATTGCGATCCATGTTTATTTAAACTGAAGCAACACGAATCTAAATACAAAAAAACTACAAAACAATAAACGTAACGAAAACCGAAACAGCCTAATACTGGTGCACAAACACACAGAACAAGGACATCAAGACACTAAGGACAATCACCCACAAAACCCAACACCAAACAGGCTACCTAAATATGGTTCCCAATCAGAGACAATGACGAACACCTGCCTCTGATTGAGAACCATATCAGGCCAAACATAGAACTAGACAAACTAGACATGTAACATAGAATGCCCACTTAGCTCACACCCTGACCAACCAAAACATAGAAATATACAAAGTAAACTCTGGTCAGGGTGTGACACTAATGTAGTGAAATAGCAGGGAGCAGGTCTCGAAAGCCCAAAGTTCAGCGCGCTATCAACTGTGCCGCAAAAGCATGCTCAAGCCGCAGAGTCGATATCTCCGCTTATAAACCCAGGTTCGTTACACTAATAAATACATTTTCAAAATAATACTTTGGTTGTGTTTATGAAGGTCTTGGGTAACATTATCATACAAAAAAAATACTATTTCCAAGAACAGAAATACATTTTCATTAGTTTCTGTTACTGCAGGCTGTCTGTTGCTGGCATGCTCAAATGTGGAGCGCATAGAACAGAGGCTATTCTTGGAAAAAGTCATATTTTGAGCTCATCGATTCAATTTTGAGACTGATTTGGCAATGGGAAGTGTTTTCGAAACCTAGGAATCTGCTGTTTCTGATACTGTATAGAAATGAAATCGAAACATCTTATCTGCATGTGACTCTGTTGGAGGATTTGAAAAAGTCCCTTTTTGGCGCTCAGAAAAAAATGGCCTGCTTATAACACAAATTCTGTTTGTGATATTGAAATTCTAACAAAATATGACTTATTAAGGAAAAGTTAAGGATGGAGGGAGGAATTACTTTAAAAATGTCAGAGATATTATCCCTTTCTTGTGTTAAACACATTTTAGTCCGAAAAAAGTGATATAACTGTGAACCCAGAATATCTACATTATTTTTGACTACCTATCATAAAAGTAATTTTGGAACATTAAAGTCAATGTCTTGAAGTACTCAACACAAGATGTTACCTGTTTTAAACACACATTTATTTTTTCTAACCCAAATTATTGATACATTTTTTCCCACTTTACTCAGTCTCTCATGAGAAGAAATGATGAATGGACAAAAGATCCATAGACATTAAAACTAGTAGATGGTGATAGCGCTGACGTCATCCACGTATTCCTATGGAAAACTCCCGATGGCTATGCATCATCAGAGTTACTTTTGAGGATATGGGAAACCAGAGACATGGGCTGAGCGGTACATTTAGGGCGATTCTAGGACAAGTAGAGCTCCCCGTCAAGGAGTAAAATGGAGTCAATTGGGCATAAGCTCAAAAAAACAACATTAGCATGAATTTTGTGAACAAGAAGTACACCATTGCAAATCTTTTCCAAGATGTAAGATACATAACTTGTTCTCTGCAATGTTGTACAGTTTTGGAATCGTGTCATTACATACTTATGCAGGAAAAAAGGCAGTTTTCTTGACTCATACCCTGACTTTGAGAAGGGATTGGGTGATTAGTTAAGCAGCAACATGATGCTGCATGACAGTGAGTACGCGATTGGTCGATAGTGTGCTGTGTGGATGTTATATATTTAATTATTCATTGCCTAATATGATTCCTTTCTCTACTATCTCAAGCGTCATGTTGCTGAATGGCACAAAAAAATGGCTAAGAATCATGGTGAAAGTGGCCGTAACTAGCAAAGGATCATGGTCGTTGTAGTCATTTTCATCCCGCGTGAGAGTCAACCCTAATGGTTGTTTAGCAACACAACCGACACCTAAGCAACTATGGGGCAAAACAGACTGGGTTGGCAGTTGGCTTAGATTGTTGACTATGGAAAGCCATTTGGGTCTTTGCGTGTCAAAAAAAAAACATGTAAAATAACACTATTTGACGAGTCAAATAAGGTTTTAATTTGACATGTCAAATAAAAAAGTTATATTATAGAAATGTTTTGTGTTCTAAATATGCATGTGCAAGCCAAGCACCAACATTATTTGTTTGACCGAATGGGACATCTGTGTTAGCATTTGAAATAAGATCTGGATCAAACGAGCAGGATCAAAAATGTTAGCAAATATCTTTTGATACAGATATTATTAGCAACTTTTGGGGTAGTTAGCTTTAGCTTGGTACCTAGCGAGCACCAATGCAACCAGCCTGAATACAATGACAAGACAAAACTGCAGTCATTTTCAATATTCTTAGCAATGGTTTAGGAATCCATGTGACTAAATATTAGCTAGGCAACCACTTGTTGATGTCCTATTGAAATCAAACTTCAGTTCATTGAAATAACTAGCTAGCTAGATAACGAACTAAACAAGCTAGCCAGCTATTTAACCCTGTTTCCCCAAGTTAATGTTATAAGCAGCTAGCTGGCTTCATCTGGCTACTGCCGCTTGACCGGACCGGGTTATGTGTTGTTGAATTTGCATTTCGCCTTTTAAATAAAAGTCCCTCTGAAAGTGATGCAAATGGATACAAATAGTGGAATCATGCCATATTTAGACTAGATAATGCGAAACAAGGTTGGGGTGTTGGAATGTGGAGCAATGAAATGGGGTATCAGTCTACTCCGTACCGAAGTCCTCCTCAGAGTTATCAGACTCCAAAACATCCATGTTGTATTGTTTTTCCTCTGGAATAGTGTTCAACAAACACATAATAGTGTAATGACCCTGGGTTTATAAGCGCGGAAATCGAACCTGCCCCACGAGCATGCTTTTGCGGCACAGTCGATAGTGCGCTGGACCTCGGGTTCAAAGGTCGAGGGTTCGAGACCTGCTCCCTGCTGTTTCATTACATTTCGGGCTCGAAGGTCGCGGGTTCGAGACCTGCTCCCTGCTGTTTCATTACATTGGTGTCAGAAGTGATCAGACCTTGCATCCACGACAGTGCGTGTGCTTGGCCGGTGAGCGCGTTCCTGTAAGACGTACAGCCGCAAGCTAGCGCGAGGACGCACTCTTTGAAAGGGGGGAGTAGTGTAACGACCCTGGGTTTATAAGCGCAGAAATCGTCCCTGCCACACGAGCATGCTTTTGCGGCACAGTCGATAGCACGCCAGACCTCGGGCTCGAAGGTCGAGGGTTCGAAACTTGCTCCCTGCTGTTTCATTACAATAGGTTGACTGGTACAATAAATGTGGCAAATTGAGCTACAATGCAAATATTTGTGTAATCTCTTTGCAGTTGTTTTCTGTGGGTTTCCATTAGTAGACTGATATCCCATTTTATTGATCCACATTGTACAGTGCAATATGAATGTCCATACGCACAATAAGCTGACTGGGAGGTGATTTCCCACAGTCAAAGTCACGCAATAAGAGCTACAATGCTAATATTTGTTTAAACTCTTCAAAGTTGTGTTCTGTGGGTGTCACTGAGTAAATTGATACCCCATGTCATTGATCCACAATCCATAGGTAATGCTGTACAGTAGGGATGCACGATATATCGGTGAACATATCGGAATAGGATGTTATTATCTAAATATGCCAACATCGGTATCGGCCCGATGTCTAGTTTAACGCCTATGTGCAAAACCAATGTCAAAGCTGACGTGCATACCTATATAACGTAGGTACATGATGTAATGATGCCACGGGAAATCTAGTGCTTCACGTGCAACACAGCATTCCTAACCTAGCCCACAATGTCTGCTGTGTGGATCGAGCAGTCAACAAGTCGAGCAGTCATTTGAAAGAGTAAGAACATTTCAGGGAGATAACTCAAATGCGAAATCCATTAACACCAAGATAATGGAATTAATTTCCCTTGACAATCAACAGTTTTGTCGTGGGTGATGTTGGCTTTCGCGACTGGTCGAGCACTGGTACACACTACCAGTGCGCTATTTTTCAGATGTTGCCCTACTGGAGTTACACAGTAACAGCATCACTGCTATTAGCTTCACGACATAAACGCCGTTTGGGTCTTTGCGTGTCAAAAAAGATACACATCAAAAAATACTATTTGGCAATAACACGATTTGTGTTAAATAAGCTTTAAATTTGACAAATAACACAGTTCTATTATAGAATATTGTGTGTTCTGAATTTGCACGTGCAAGCCAAGCGCCACCAATACTATCAGTAGCACTGTCAAAGCTGGCAAACACTGGCCACTAACGATGTGTTTACAATACTGCGTTGGTAATAAAGCATTATTTATTTGACCGCAACTTCTGGGGTAGCTAGCTAGCACCAATACAACCAGCCTGAAAACAATGACCAGTTGAAACTGCAGTCATTTTCATTATTCTTAGCAATGATTTAGGAATCCTTGTGAGTAAGTATTAGCTAGGTAGCCACTTGTTGTTTGCCTAATGAAATTAAACTTCAATTCATTAAAATAAATAGCTAGGCAGCTACTTAACTCTGTTGCCTAAAGCTAGCGTTAAAAGCAGCCAGCTAGCTTAATCTGGCTAGTGCTGCTCGACCAGACCGGGTTATATGTTGTGAAGCTAGCCACAATAAGGATTAGGCACAATAGTATAATTTGAGGTTTACCTTCAAAATAAAAGTACATATTTGAAAGTGATGCAGAAGTTTAGAATTGGTGGAATCATGCCATATTTAGACTAGATAATGTTAAACACGGTTGGATTCTGAAGCAATGAAATGGGGTATCAGTCTACTCAGTTACACCCACAGAACACAACTGTGAAGAGTTTATGCAAATACACAAAAGTTTACGCAAAAGTTTTAGAACAGTTTTAGAACACCTACTCATCCGTATTCATCGACCTGGCAAAGGTTTTCGACTCTTTCAATCACCACATTCTTATTGACAGACTCATCAGCCTTGGTTTCTCAAAATATTGCCTCGCCTGGTTCACCAACTACTTCTCTGATAGAGTTCAGTGTGTCAAATCGGAGGGCATGTTGTCCAGACCTCTGGCAGTCTCTATGGGGGTGCCACAGGGTTCAATTCTTGGACTGACTCTCTTCTCTGTATACATCAATGATGTTGCTCTTGCTGCTGGTGATTCTCTGATCCACCTCTACGAAGACTACACCATTCTGTATACTTCTGGCCCTTCTTTGGACACTGTGTTAACTATCCTCCAGACGAGTTTCAATGCCATACAACTCTCCTTCCGTGGAAGTAAAACTAAATGCGTGCTCTTCAACTGATCACTAACCCTAGTGGTTCGAGCGTTGGACTAGTAACCGAAAGGTTGCAAGTTCAAATTCAGAGCTGACAAGGTAAAAATCTGTTGTTCTGCCCCTGAATAAGGCAGATAACCCACTGTTCCTAGGCCGTCATTGAAAATAAGAATTTGTTCTTAACTGACTTGCCTAGTTAAATAAATAAAGTTCAAATAAAAACTGGCTCTCATGAGGACTGCCACAGGAACGGAAGACCAAGAGTTACCTCTGCTGCAGAGGATATGTTTGTGAGAGTTAACAGCCTCAGAAATTGCAGCCCAAATAAATGCTTCACTGAGTTCAAGTAACAGACACATCTCAAAATCAACAGATGAGACTCTGTGAATCAGGCCATCATGGTCGAATTGCTGCAAAGAAACCACTACTAAAGGACACTAATAAGGAGAAGAGACTTGCTTGGGCCAAGAAACACGAGCAGTGGACATTAGACCGGAGTAAATTTGTCCTTTGGTCTGGAGTCCAAATTGGAGATATTTGGTTCCAACTGCCGTGTCTTTGTGAGACGCGGTGTGGGTGAACGGATTATCACTGCATGTGTATTTCCCACCGTAAAGCATGGAGGTGGAGGTGTTATGGTGCTTTGCTGGTGACACTGTCTGTGAATTATTTAGAATTCAAAGCACACTTAACCAGCATGGCTACCACAGTATTCTGCAGCGATACGTCATCACATCTTGTTTGAGCTTAGTGGGACTATCATTTGTTTTTAAACAGGTCAATGACCCAACACACCTCAAGGCTGTGTAAGATATATTTTACCAAGAAGGAGAGTGATGAAGTGCTGCATCATATGACCTGGCCTCCACAATCCCCCGACCTCAACCAAATTGAGATGGTTTTGGATGAGTTGGACCGCAGAGTGAAGGAAAAGCAGCCAACAAGTGCTCAGCATATGTGGGAACTCCTTCAAGACTATTGGAAAAGCATTCCGGGTGAAGCTGGTTGAGAGAATGCCAAGAGTGTGCAAATCCGTCATCAAGGCAAAGGTTGGCAATTTGAAGAATCTCAAAAAATACAATATATTTTGATTAAAAAAATTTTTTGGTTACTACATGAATCCATATGTTTCATTTCATAGTTTTGACATCTTTACTATTATAATACAATGTAGAAAATAGTACAAATAAAAGAAAAACCCTGGAATGAGTAGGTGTGTCCAAACTTTCGACTGGTACTGTATCTACGCTAGTCAGGGTTCTCAACTCTGGCATACTTAAAAAACAAGTACAGAAACAGACTCAATGCTGAACATGACCTCCGTGTTGCACTGTCAAAAACCCAGAATAGACAACCTGTGTGATTTGATCCATCAGTTCATTACAGTTCAGAATAAACAAAATATATGGTATTTTAACAGCAACAGTTCTAACCTAGACTTTTTTCAACAATACTTCCTGCAGTAAGATGTACAGCATGCCTGATTTTTTTCATCTGTATTGTTACTTATGGTTGCACTATCAAAAACTCAACCTGTGTGATGTGATCAATGAGTTTAATCCAGTTAAAATGTAAAATTATTTATTGTATTTTAACAACAACAGTTACAACCTAGACGGCTGTAGAGAGTGGGTATTTCATTGTTATTTGTCTTTGGCTTAAGGGAAATGAAATGTACCAGTATTTACGTATAGTTGCGTATTTTCATAAACTTGGGTCTCAGGAAAACGGAATTTCTAATTTGGGTCCCAGGCTGAAAAAGTTTAAGAATCCCTGTTATCAACGTGCACCCAAAAATACGTTTGCACAATGAGCAGTTCTCTCTTAAAACATCGTTACAGTTGTTTAGCTAGCTGGCCAATTGTAGACATATTTAACGTTACATTGACATGAAATCAGTCAAAACACCTCAAAACAAGACATGGTATCGAGAACAATCTGAAACAAATCACTTACGATTCCCCACATGGCAGTTGTTGGTAGAATCACAACAACTTTGGACGCTCTGACGATTGTAATTTACATAAGCTTTCTAGGGCAGACCAGGGCTTTTGGCACCGCTGGGTTGCTACGCAGTAGCCGATCAGCAGACCTTGTGACTTCACGCTCCAGACCGGACACCGGGGGCCTGCAAAGACCACCTACATCAGTCAGAATAATTCACTATTGTAGTCATATTTTGTCTCTACAGCAAGAGGGCGCCAAATTATCAGGTTCTGGTTAGTTATTGTTCAACATACAGGCCCGGTCCAAATACATTGAAAATGCAGTATTATATGTCTGAATTGGTGAAAACTGACATTACAAGTTTTCCAAGAGCCAAAATATACCATTATGTGGAGTGTGGAGCTTGAAATGCCAGGGTCGGTTCCCACTGGAGTCCTCCACACAAAAATCTATGCATGCTCTACTGTTGTACGCTTTCAATAAAAGCATCTACAAAATGATAATATAAACTAAGCATGTACTGTTCATCTTTCATGTCATACCATGGCATTCACACATAAAACAAGGAGGATGTTCCTTATTGTGGATGTAATGGCATGTTCAATAGAACAGATTCAATGAAACTAGAACACCTTTCAGCGTCAAAGTAGAGGTCAGGGAAATGTCAGGGATTGAGTCAACTCTTAAATGAACATGCCGTCTTATTATATGAGATGTAATGACAAACCAAACCAGTTTTAAATCAACCATGACTGTTTAGGGTGTGTCTAGTTATTGGAGGATGGCAATGCCTAAGACAATAAATAATCAGAAACATGAAATCACATTTCACATATCCAAATAGTGTTGTAAGTTGTACAATTCACATCTGATAAGTTAGGATTTGTTACGATAGGGTCACTGCAAATCGTTAGTTGGGATTTTTGCAAGAAACATATTTATCATTGGTCAAAACACTGACACACTGACTGGGGATGTTGCTCTTCGCAAGATGAAACTGAATACATTTCTACCTGTACATGTGTTTTGTTTACTGTGGCAAGTAGCCATCCTACAAGCAGGAAGGAGTTCTATAGAAATAATCCACTTCACAGAAGTTTAACGGGTCCTGGATAGAGGTTCTGGATGGCAGGAAGCTTGGCCCTAGTGATGAACTGGGCCGTATGCACTACCCTCTGTAGTGATGCAACCAGTCAGGATGCTCTCGATGGTGCAGCTGTAGAACCTTTTGAGGATCTGTAGACCCATGGGGGAATATTTTTTGCCGTGCCCTCTTCATGACTGTCTTGGTGTGTTTGGACAATGATAGTTTGTTGGTGATGTGGACACCAAGGAAATTGAAGTGCTCAACCTGTTCCACTACAGCCCCGTCTATGAGAATGGGGGCGTGCTCGGTCCTCCTTTCCTGTAGTCCACAGTCATCTCCTTTGTCTTGATCACGTTGAGGGAGAGGTTGTTATCCTGGCACCACACGACCAGGTCTCTGACCTTTTCCCTATAGGCCGTCTCATCGTTGTCGGTGATCAGGCCTACAACTGTTGTCGTCAGCAAACTTAATGATGGTGTTGGAGTCGTGCCTGGCTATGCAGTCATGAGTGAACAGGGAGTACAGGAGGGGACTGAGCACACAACCCTGAGGGGCTCACGTGTTAAAGATCATCATGGCAGATGTTAGGTTACGTACTCTTACCACCTGGAGCCCGCCCATCAGCAAGTCCAGGATCCAGTTGCAGAGGGAGGTGTTTACTTCCAGGGTCCTAAGGTATTGAACGCTGAGTTGAAGTCAATTAATAGCATTCTCATGTATGTGTTCCTTTTGTCCAGGTGGGATAGAGCAGTGTGGAGTGCAATAGATTTTGCATCATCTGTGGATCTGTTGGGGTGGTATGCAAATTGGAGTGGGTCTAGGGTTTCTGGGATAATGGTGTTGATGTGAGCCATGATCAGCCTTTCAAAGCACGTCATGGCTACAGGGTCGGTAGTCATTTAGGAAGGTTACGTAGTGACTATAGTGGTCTGCTTGAAACATGTTGGTATTAGACTCAGTCAGGGACAGTTTGAAAATGTCAGTGATGACACTTGCCAGTAGGTCAGCACATGCTCGGAATACCCGTCCTGGTAATCCGTCTGGCCCGGCAGCCTTGTGATTGGTGACCTGTTTAAAGGTCTTACTCACATCGACTACGGAGAGTGTGATCACACAGTCATCCGGGACAGCTGATGCTAACATGCATGCTTCAGTGTTGCTTGCCTCGAAGCGAGGCAATTTAGCTTGTCTATTAGGCTCATTTCACTTGGCAGCTCGCGGCTGTGTGAGCAGTGCTTCCCTTTTTATGCGAGTAAATTACGTAAAAAAATAGGTAAACTTGGATTCATGTGATGATATGTTGTGTGGTTCTCCCAATACAACTCGGGAGAGCATGTAGTTTATTAGGCTACAAATTAAATTAGTAATGATGAACTTCTCAGTGTGGTGAAAGTGCACAGTGATAAGCATGATTCTTCTTTCAATAAATATCGAAGTGCAAATGCATTTTGGGAGTTTCTTCCATTCTTTTCTGAGTGCCCAGTTCACTGTTGTTTTAAAAGCGGAAATAGTGACGGCGTCAGCATCACTGGCTACTGACCTATTAAAAATGAGTGTGTTCTTCAAACATGTCAGGAAACTGTCTTATATGGGACACCGACTGAAGGGATGACGACTAACATTACCATCAGAAATAAATGCTGATAGGTACTGTATCTGCATTGGTTATGAAAGACAATGCAATATTTACACATTGTTGTATTAGCAGAACACTAAGGATGGTTTACTCTCACCGTTACACTTGAAAGGTATCAAAACACTTTGTTTGGAATATCTATATAAGTTCAACAATTTGCACTTTTCTCCTATTACTTTGTAGGCTTCTGGTGGACCCTTGGTTTGAGGCAAATTCTGTCATATCCAAGAGCAAGTGTCATGCACTCCACCCCTCCTGCCACCCGACTGCACCTGTACGTACATGAAGACAGAACCTCACCCAGAGACCTGGGAATGTCGGTATGTGGTTAGACAGCCGAATCCTTAGAATATACCATAGAAATAGCATTGAATGTCATGCTATTTCTCGGACAGCTGAAGTTGTACCGAAGATTTGTATGCTCCTTGTTCTGTCTTTTCTTTTTCTACACACAACTTATTAGTATTTTTGCTAGGTAAAGTGTAGGCATAATGTCTTTATAATCACATCAATATTACAGCAGAAAATGTTTTTTCTTTACATGAAATTACAAAACTTCAAGTTGCAAGCTACTTTCGTAGCAAGGTGTTGTAGAACAAGTGTCTCTTGAAACACATTGCAGACACTGGTAAAACATGTGTATACTTTAAATGCATATATTCAACAGCTGATGATACCAAAATTAACAAATGGGGGGAAATCACGCATTACCTGTGGTTAGATTACTTGTTGGTTATTACTGCATTGTCGGAACTAGAAGCACAAGCATTTCGCTACACTCGCATTAACATCTGCTAACCATGTGTATGTGACAAATAAAATTGGATTTGATTTGATTGGATTTGATTTGATTTGATTTTTTATATGCCTTCACAGTATGAATAAGCCTAATATGTTGATATTCATTGCTTACTGCATATGTTTTTACTAAACAGTATGTTCTAAATAATATGTAGTACGATTAGTACACAGAAGTATGTACTTTTAGTAAGTAGTTGGCAAGACATATGTTGGACACGGACCATGCCTCGGGATTTGATGAATGTGAAATGTCATATGAATATAAATATCTTCTTTCCCAGCCCTGTCTCTAAGTAGGTTGGTATACAATATGAGTTAACTCTGGTCACACCCTAAAAAGTCACACCCTCGAAGATAAACATACTCTCTAAAACTTGTGTTGTGTTTGCACATAGCAAGTACAATGGAAATGCACACACATTATATCCATATAAGCAGTCCTTATTAGTCAAGAAGGCTCTGATAGTAACATTAGACATGTTGAGTCAGGCATCACTTTCAGGGATGTACAGGTTCACAAGTGATTCTCACATGTTGAAAGAAACTCGCCCAAATTGCATTTCTGAATAATTTGGGTAACACTTTGTGAATGTTAAAGATGCCATAACAACCTAATATTTAAAAATAATTGAAAAGATACCAGAATAATTAATTTTTTCATTACAGTATTTAGTAGCAGTATTGTTGCTGACTGGATTAGTCCTGTGCACCACAAGACTGTATTAGACTGCTGAGCTAAAGCCAAGGCATAAGCTTCTGGCTCAATGGGTGTTAGGCCGTGTATCTGTAAAGCACTTCCTGACCACCGCTGTTGTAAAAAGGGCTTTATAAAATAAATGTGATTGATTTGATTGGAGCTAATACATGTTTTCAGGTATCAGGCAAGGTTACTGAACACATTACAATGCCATCATTTGCTCTGACCTGAGTTCAAATAGTATTGAGCCTGTCTGGAGTAGAGTGCCAGAAATATGTGGTTTTCTCTTTTGGGAGTATTAAAATGGTGTTTGTGCCAGGCAAGCTCAATCATCGACCACAGCTCATTAGAGTATTTGAAATATACTATTTATCCAGGTCTGGTTCCAACCCCTTCTGCCATTGTGTCCTTGAGCAAGGCACATAAACACCCGAACTGCTACCTGGGTACTGCTCTGAGGCTTACCTGATGCTCCCAGACTGTTGCGTGAATAGTATGCCAGAGGGTTGGGTACTGTGACAGGTGGAATACACATTTTCGTTGTACTGATAAACAAGGCAACATTAAACATGTCCTCCAACTAATAAATGTAAGTTATTGTGTGTGACCACATTTTATCCAATATATTGACCAGATACTCAAGTGGCCGCTCTAACAATGAAAATAAATGTGTTCAAAATAGAAGGCAGTTAGCCTGGGTACCAGTCCAGGGCTTGACATTCAGGTCATTTCAATTGTGAGTGATTTCATGTTTCATTTGCATAATAAAATTATGTGATTTTTACAGTGATTATAAATACAGGGTAATTGTGTGAATTTTACAGAGAGTATAGGCCTAATGTTCATGAATTAAAATGGCCAACGTGCTTCACGTGGTTACTTTTTTGTATTGTCATGCCAGATACTCAAGGTTGTGACCCGGTCTGTGTACATCTTAGACAATGGTTTTCTGATGTAAAACGGAAACAGCAACGTGAAAAAGGCACGTTTTTCTTTATTTTTCAATCTTTTATTTAATTTGTACATAAAACACATTGGTTGTTGTTATCTCGTTGTTTGCAGATGAAAAAAATCAGTGATATTTTGATTTTCACAAGTGGGTGGGGTTAAATGTGGAAGGTCTGTCATTGGCCAAATGCACATCCTCTCCCTTCAAAATAAGAGTTCACCCTTTAACTTATTACTATTAATCTGCTATCTAATAATTAACATATTATTAATTAATTTACTGTAACATTAATGTTAGTCTTGATACATGCTATTAATGTTAGTAAGGGTCTTTGTGTCCCTGTGCTTATAGTGTGTGTGTGTGGGGGGGGCTGCCCGAGATGCAGCAGTGTGTATGAAGACTCTCCGGTGTCAGTGTCCGAGGGGTTGGCTGAGAGAGTTTTTAAGGTGACTGTGGAGAGGGCCAGAGCGGGGAATAACCCTTATACTGCATGCATACAGCCATGGAGCTATCGAGAACACTACCTGTGGTACAGCCATTACTGGTAAGACTGGGAGAAAGAAGGGATGAGGGAGGAGATGTGTGTAGGTGGTGAGGAGGCAGAACCTGTCGTACTCTTCTGTCCTGAAGAGGCTTTAGTGTGCGAGGGCGCTAACCTGCTACTCTCCCTCTACTCCCTCTGAGGAAGAACATCCTGGAAAACATTACCTTCCTCTCCTTTTTGTGTGTTGTTTGTGTGTGTCCAGTTGTTTTAGTCTACTCATAAAAGTGTGTTTGTCTTTCAAGAAATTCCACAAATTAACTTTTAACAAGGCACACCTACCTCATGAAGCTGGTTGAGAGAATGCCAAGAATGTGCAAAGCTGTCATCAAGGCAAAGGGTGGAAACTTTGAATAATCTCAAGTACTAAGTATATTTTGATTTGTTTAACACTTTTTTTTGGTTACTATGTGATTCCATATGTATTATTTCATAGTTTTGATGTCTTCACTATTATTCTGCAATGTAAAACTTTTTACCGGTACTGAATGTGTATGTATGTACAGCATATGTCTATATACAGTTTATTTGGAATGTATTCAGACCCCTTGACGTTTTCTACATTTTGTTACGTTACAGCCTTATTCTAAAATGTATTCAATAGTTTTTTCCCCTCATCAATCTACACAAAATACCCCATAATGACAAAGCTAAAAGACGTTTTTTTTAAATTTCAGCAAAAAACTGATATCACATTTACATAAGTATTCAGACCCTTCACTCAGTACTTTGTTAAAGCACCTTTGGCAGTGATTCCAGCCTCGAGTTGTCTTGGGTATGATACTATAAACTTGGCAAACCTGTATTTGGGGAGTTTCTCCCATTGTTCTCTGCAGATCCTCTCAAGCTCTGTTAGGTTGGATGGGGTGCGTTGCTGCACAGGTTTTTTCAGGTCTCTCCAGAGATGTTAGATCAGGTTCAAGTCCGGGCTCTGGCAGGGCCACTCCAGGACATTCAGAGACTAGTCCCGAAGCCATTCCTGCGTTGTCCTGGCTGTGTGCTTTGGTGAACTTTCACCCCAGTCTGAGGTCCTGGGCGCTCTGGAGCAGGTTTTCATCAATGATCTCCCGATAAGTCTCTCTATAAGTTCTTGTTGAACACATCCTGTTGAACGCGGAACAAGGGAGAGCTCGGTTTGTTGTTTTGAGAAGTTTGTTGTTTTGAAAGTGTATTGGAAAGTTTCTTTGTAGCTAGCTAAGTTTTTAGTTTGGATTCTGCGACGCATTTGAAATCAGTTACTGGGATGTGATCTTGCCGACCAAGGCATTTTTTTTCTCTCTTTTTTTGTTTGCTCTTTTCCATATAATGTCTATCTCTGAATACCTACCCAGGAAAGGGCTGAAAATGGCCCATATTTATATATGTAGCCTTATAAATAAGGTTAATGAAATCAGTAACTTGCTAACATCAGATAACATTAATATATTAGCCATTTCTGAGACTCACTTCGATTATTAATTTGACGATACAGCAGTATAAATACAAGGATATAACATCTATAGAAGAGACAGAAACACTTATGGGGGAGGTGATGCTGTATATATTCAGAGCCATATCCCTGTAATGGTTAGAGAAGATCTTATGTCAAGTGTTATTGAAGTGTTGTGGTTGCAGGTTCTCTTGGCACATCTAAAGCTTTTTTTGGGGGGGGGGGGGGGGGGGGGTGTTGATATAGGCCACCAAGTGCTAACAGTCAGAATCTGTCAGGGTGTGACTAGGGTATGTATGCTAGTTTTTGTATTGTCTCGGATTTTTGTATGTCTAGGGGTTTGTAGGTCCATGTAATATGTATGTCTATGGTGGCCTGATATGGTTCCCAATCAGAGGCAGCTGTTTATCGCTGTCTCTGATTGGGGAGCATATTTAGTTAGCCATTTTCCCTTTTGTGTTCGTGGGTTGTTGTTCTATGTTTAGTTTCCTGTCTGCACTACTCATATTAGCTTCACAGTTCGTTTTGTTATTTTGTTCGTTTGTTCAGCGTTCCTTCTTATAATAAAGAAGAATGTATGCTTACCACCCTACGCCTTGGTTTCCTTCGTATAACGAATATGACACGCTGTCTGCTCAAGAGGAAGCTTCTCACTGTAACCAGTTCCTGTAATCTGGTTCAGGTTATTAATCAACCTATCAGGGTGTTTACAAACACTATAGGGACAAGATTATCCACATGTATCGATCACATTTTTACTAATAATGTAGAACTTTGTCCTAAAGCTGTATCCATACCCATTGGATGCAGTGTTCACAATATTGTGGCCATATCCAGGAAGGCCAAAGTTCCAAAAACTGGGCCTAAAATACTGTACAAGAGATCATAGAAAATATTTTTGCTAAGACTCTTATGTGGATGATGTCAAAAATATTTATTGGTCTGATGTGATTAAAAAGGAGCATCCAGACACTGCACTTGATGAATTTATGAAGTTGCTTCTTTCAATTATTGATAAACATGCACCTGTTAGGAAACTGACTTTTAGAACTGTTAAGGCTCCATGGATTGATGAGGAATTGAAAAACTGTATGGTTGAAAGAGATGAGCAAAAGAAGTATCTAATAAGTCTGGCTGACTTACTGCAAATTGAGATATTATGTAACTCAACAAAATAAAGAAGAAACCGTATGATGGAGTCAAGATCAGTGATATAAAGAATAGCGGGAACAAACTTTGGAGTACTTTAAATGGAATTTGTCATGTACTGTCATGTTGTGTCTTGTCTCTGTCCTTTCCCTTCACCCTGTCTCCCTCTGCTGGTCGTTATTAGGTTACCTTTTCTCCCCCGCTTTCCCCCAGCTGTTCCTTGTCTCCTCCTAACTACCCATTCACCCCGTTTCCCACCTGTTCCCTTTTTCCCTCTGATTAGGTCCCTATATCTCTCTCTGTTTTTGTTCCTGTCCTTGTCGGATTCTTGTTTGTTGTGTTTCATGCCTGAGCCAGACTATCGTCATGTTTGCTGTAACCTTGTCCTGTCCTGTCGGAATCTGCCGGTCTATCTTAGCCTACCACAGTTTGGTTATTAAAGAAGCTCTGTTTAAGTTAGTTCGCTTTTCACTCACCGTAACAGAAGAATCCGACCAAGAATGGACCCAGCGACTTCGGATCCTCTCCACTCAGCCGTCGGGATCCAGGGAGCGATGCTAGGCAGACACGAGCAGGAAGTGTCTGCTGCTCGACATGCCGTTGAGACCCTGGCCACCCAAGTCTCCAACCTCACAGAACAGGTTCACCATCTCCGCCTCGATCCACCGGCCACTTCCAGGGCTTTCGAATCTCCGGAGCCCAGAATCAATAACCCGCCGTGTTACTCTGGGGAGCCCACTGAATGCCGCTCGTTCCTCACCCAGTGTGATATTGTGTTTTCTCTCCAGCCCAACACTTACTCCAGGAGCACTGCTCGTGTCGCCTACGTCATATCTCTCCTTATTGGACGGGCTCGTGAGTGGGGCACGGCAATCTGGGAGGCAAGGGCTGAGTGTACTAACCAGTATCAGGACTTTAAGGAGGAGATGATACGGGTTTTTGATCGATCTGTTTTTGGGGAGGAGGCTTCCAGGGCCCTGTCTTCCCTATGTCAAGGCAATCAATCCATAACAGACTACTCTATTGAGTTTCGCACTCTTGCTGTCTCCAGTGGCTGGAACGAGCCGGCCTTGCTCGCTCGTCTTCTGGAGGGTCTCCGCGCAGAGGTAAAGGATGAGATTCTCTCCCGGGAGGTTCCTTCCAGCGTGGATTCCTTGATTGAACTCGCTATTCGCATTGAGCGACGGGTTGATCTTCGTCACCGAGCTCGTGGAAAGGAGCTCGCGCTCTCCGTCGCCCCCCTCTCCGCATCACTACCATCTTCCTCTGCCGGCTCGGGTGCTGAGCCCATGCAGCTGGGAGGTATCCGCATCTCGACTAAGGAGAGGGAACGGAGAATCACCAACCGCCTCTGTCTCTATTGCGGTTCCGCTGGTCATTTTGTCACTTCATGTCCAGTAAAAGGCCAGAGCTCGTCAGTAAGCGGAGGGCTACTGGTGAGCGCTACTACTCCTGTCTCTCCTTCAAGATCCTGCACTACCTTGTCGGTCCATCTACGCTGGACCGGTTCGTCAGCTTCCTGCAGTGCCTTAATAGACTCTGGGGCGGAGGGCTGTTTTATGGACGAGACCTGGGCTCGGGAACATGACATTCCTCTCAGACAGTTAAAGGAGCCCACGGCCTTGTTCGCCCTGGATGGTAGTCCTCTCCCCAGGATTCAGCGTGAGACGCTACCTTTAACCCTCACTGTTTCTGGTAATCATAGTGAAACCATTTCTTTTTTAATTTTTCGTTCACCTTTTACACCTGTTGTTTTGGGCCATCCCTGGCTAGTTTGTCATAATCCTTCCATTAATTGGTCTAGTAATTCTATCCTCTCCTGGAACGTCTCTTGTCATGTGAAATGTTTAATGTCTGCTATCCCTCCTGTTTCCTCTGTCTCTTCTTCACAGGAGGAGCCTGGTGATTTGACAGGGGTGCCGGAGGAATATCACGATCTGCGCACGGTGTTCAGTCGGTCCAGGGCCACCTCTCTTCCTCCACACCGGTCGTATGATTGTAGTATTGATCTCCTTCCGGGCTCTCGAAGATTATTTGTCTGTAGCTCTTGACGCCGGTACCATAGTCCCCTCCTCCTCTCCCGCCGGAGCGGGGTTTTTTTTTTGTCAAGAAGAAGGATGGGTCTCTGCGCCCCTGCATAGATTATCGAGGGCTGAATGACATAACAGTGAAGAATCGTTATCCGCTTCCTCTTATGTCTTCAGCCTTCGAGATCCTGCAGGGAGCCAGGTTTTTCACTAAGTTGGACCTTCGTAACGCTTACCATCTCGTGCGCATCAGGGAGGGGGACGAGTGGAAGACGGCGTTTAACACTCCGTTAGGGCACTTTGAATACCGGGTTCTTCCTTTCGGCCTCGCTAACGCTCCAGCTGTCTTTCAGGCATTAGTCAATGATGTCCTGAGAGACATGCTGAACATCTTTGTTTTCGTTTACCTTGACGATATCCTGATTTTTTCACCGTCACTCCAGATTCATGTTCAGCACGTTCGACGTGTCCTCCAGCGCCTTTTAGAGAATTGTCTTTTTGTGAAGGCTGAGAAGTGCACTTTTCATGCCTCCTCCGTCACATTTCTCGGTTCTGTTATTTCCGCTGAAGGCATTAAGATGGATCCCGCTAAGGTCCAAGCTGTCATTGATTGGCCCGTCCCTAAGTCACGCGTCGAGCTGCAGCGCTTTCTCGGCTTCGCGAACTTCTATCGTCGTTTCATCCGTAATTTCGGTCAGGTGGCAGCTCCTCTCACAGCCCTTACTTCTGTCAAGACGTGCTTTAAGTGGTCCGTTTCCGCCCAGGGAGCTTTTGATCTCCTCAAGAATCGTTTTACATCCGCTCCTATCCTTGTTACACCTGACGTCTCTAGACAGTTCGTTGTCGAGGTTGACGCGTCAGAGGTGGGCGTGGGAGCCATTCTTTCTCAGCGCTCCCTCTCTGACGACAAGGTCCACCCATGCGCGTATTTTTCTCATCGCCTGTCGCCGTCGGAACGTAACTATGATGTGGGTAACCGCGAACTGCTCGCCATCCGGTTAGCCCTAGGCGAATGGCGACAGTGGTTGGAGGGGGCGACCGTTCCTTTTGTCGTTTGGACTGACCATAGGAACCTTGAGTACATCCGTTCTGCCAAACGACTTAATGCGCGTCAGGCGCGTTGGGCGCTGTTTTTCGCTCGTTTCGAGTTCGTGATTTCTTATCGTCCGGGCTCTAAGAACACCAAGCCTGATGCTTTGTCTCGTCTCTTCAGTTCTTCAGTAGCCTCCACTGACCCCGAGGGGATTCTCCCTGAGGGGCGTGTTGTCGGGTTGACTGTCTGGGGAATTGAGAGGCAGGTAAAACAAGCGCTCACTCACACTCCGTCGCCGCGCGCTTGTCCTAGGAACCTTCTTTTCGTTCCCGTTCCTACTCGTCTGGCCGTTCTTCAGTGGGCTCACTCTGCCAAGTTAGCCGGCCACCCTGGCGTTCGGGGTACGCTTGCTTCCATTCGCCAGCGTTTTTGGTGGCCCACCCGGGAGCATGACACGCGTCGTTTCGTGGCTGCTTGTTCGGTCTGCGCGCAGACTAAGTCCGGTAACTCTCCTCCTGCCGGCCGTCTCAGGCCGCTTCCTATTCCCTCTCGACCGTGGTCTCACATCGCCTTAGATTTTGTCACCGGACTGCCTTCGTCAGCGGGGAAGACTGTTATTCTTACGGTTGTCGATAGGTTCTCTAAGGCGGCTCATTTCATTCCCCTTGCTAAGCTTCCTTCTGCTAAAGAGACGGCACAAATCATCATCGAGAATGTTTTCAGAATTCATGGCCTTCCGTCGGACGTCGTTTCGGACAGAGGTCCGCAATTCACGTCTCAATTTTGGAGGGAGTTTTGCCGTTTGATTGGGGCTTCCGTCAGTCTCTCTTCCGGCTTTCACCCCCAGTCTAACGGTCAAGCAGAACGGGCCAATCAGACTATTGGTCGCATCTTACGCAGTCTTTCTTTTCGTAACCCTGCGTCTTGGTCAGAACAGCTCCCCTGGGCAGAATACGCCCACAACTCGCTTCCTTCGTCTGCGACCGGGCTATCTCCTTTTCAGAGTAGCCTCGGGTACCAGCCTCCGCTGTTCTCATCTCAGTTCGCCGAGTCCAGCGTCCCCTCCGCTCAGGCTTTTGTCCAACGTTGCGAGCGCACCTGGAAGAGGGTCAGGTCTGCACTTTGCCGTTATAGGACGCAGACTGTGAGGGCTGCTAATAAGCGTAGAACTAAGAGTCCTAGATATTGTCGCGGTCAGAGAGTTTGGCTCTCCACTCAGAACCTTCCCCTTAAGACGGCTTCTCGCAAGTTGACCCCGCGGTTCATTGGTCCGTTCCGTATTTCTCGGGTCATTAATCCTGTCGCAGTTCGACTTCTTCTTCCGCGATACCTTCGTCGCGTCCACCCGGTCTTCCATGTCTCCTGCATCAAGCCCGTCCTTCGCGCCCCCGCTCGTCTTCCCCCCCCCCCCCCATCCTTGTCGAGGGCGCACCCATCTACAGGGTCCGTAGAATTTTGGACATGCGTCCTCGGGGCCGTGGTCACCAGTACCTCGTAGATTGGGAGGGGTACGGTCCTGAGGAGAGGAGTTGGGTTCCCTCTCGGGACGTGCTGGACCGTGCGCTGATCGAGGATTTCCTCCGTTGCCGCCAGGTTTCCTCCTCGAGTGCGCCAGGAGGCGCTCGGTGAGTGGGGGGGTACTGTCATGTACTGTCATGTTGTGTCTTGTCTCTGTCCTTTCCCTTCACCCTGTCTCCCTCTGCTGGTCGTTATTAGGTTACCTTTTCTCCCCCGCTTTCCCCCAGCTGTTCCTTGTCTCCTCCTAACTACCCATTCACCCCGTTTCCCACCTGTTCCCTTTTTCCCTCTGATTAGGTCCCTATATCTCTCTCTGTTTTTGTTCCTGTCCTTGTCGGATTCTTGTTTGTTGTGTTTCATGCCTGAGCCAGACTATCGTCATGTTTGCTGTAACCTTGTCCTGTCCTGTCGGAATCTGCCGGTCTATCTGAGCCTACCACAGTTTGGTTATTAAAGAAGCTCTGTTTAAGTTAGTTCGCTTTTGGGTCCTCATTCACTCACCGTAACAGAATTATGGGCAGAAAGACAAATTCAGCTACATCTTTCATCGAATCAGATTACTTATTCATCACAAAACCATTTGATGTTGCCAATTATTTTAATGATTTATTCATTTGCCAAGTGGGCAAATTTAGGCAGAAAACGCCAACAACAAACAGTCAGCCATCGTATTCATGCATAAAAAGACAAATGAAAATAGATGAACATTGCAAGTTTGAATTTTGTAAAGTTTGTGTGGGAGAGGTGGAAAAATGATTTGTTAACGATCAATAATGACAAACCTCCTGGCATTGACAGTTTAGATGGAAAGCTACTGAGGATTGTAGCTGACTCCTATAGCCACTCCTATCTGTCATATATTTAATCTGAGCCTAGAGGAAAATACTTGTCCTCAAACCTGGATGGAAGCCAAAGTAATTCCGCTACCCAACAGTGGAAAAACGGTCTCTACTGGTTATTTACTGGTTATGAGCTTGCTGCCAGCTCTTAGCAAACTGCATAAAGAATTGTGTTTGACCAAATACAATGCTATTTCTCTGTAAACTAATTAACAACAGACTTTCAGCATGCTTATAGAGAAGGGAACTCAACATGTACTGCAGTGGCACAAATGACTTATGATTGGTTGAGAGAACATGATAATAATACGATTGTGGGAGCTTACCTGTCACCCTAGACCCACTTCAATTTGCATACCGCCCCAATAGGTCCACAGACGATACAAGCTCCATCACACTGCACACTGCCCTATCCCATCTTGACAAGAGGAATACCTATGTAAGAATGCTGTTCATTGACTACACCTCAGCATTCAACACCACAGTACCCTCCAAGCTCAGCATTAAGCTTGAGACCCTGGGTCTCAACCCCGCCCTGTGTCATTGGGTCCTGGACTTCCTGACGGGCCGCCCCCAGGTGGGGAAGGTAAGGAAACAACTCCACTTCACTGATCCTCAAAACTGTGGCCCCACATGGGTGTGTGCTCGGCCCTCTCCTGTATTCCCTGTTCACCCATGACTGCATGGCTTTGCAAACCTCCAACTCAATCATCAAGTTTGCAGACGACACAACAGTAGTAGGCTTGATCACCAACAGTGACGAGACACCCTATAGGGAGGAAGTGAGGGCACTCGGAGTGTAGTGTCAGGAAAACAACCTCTCCCTCAACGTGATTGTGGACTTCAGGAAACAGCAGAGGGAGGACCCCATTTCCACATCGACGGGTCAGCAGTGGAGAAGGTGGAAAGTTTTAAGTTCCTAGGCATTAACATCAAGGACAAACTGAAATGGTCCACCCACACAGACAGCGTGGTGAAGAGGGCGCAATAGCGCAGCAGCGCCTCTTCACCTTCAGGAGGCTGAAGAAATTTGGCTTGTCACCTAAAACCCCCATAAACTTTTACAGATGCACAATTGAGAGCATACTGTCACGCTGTATGACCGCCTGGTACGGCAACTGCACCGCCCACAACCGCAGGTCCCTCAAGAGGGTGGTGCGGTCTGCACAACGCATCACCGGGAGCAAACTTCCTGCCCTCCAGGACACCTACAGCAACCGATGTCACAGGAAGTCCAAAAATATAATTCAGGACAACAACCACCCGAGCCACTGCCTGTTCCCCCCGCTACCATCCAGAAGGCGAGGTCAGTAGAAGTGTTTCCAAGCTGGAACCGAGAGACTAAAAATAGCTTCTATCTCAAGACCATCAGACTGTTAAACAGCCATCACTATCACAGAGAGGCTGCTGCCTACATACAGACTTGAAAACATTGGTCACTTTAATAAATGGATCACTAGTCACTTTAATAATATTTACATATATTGCGTTACTCATCCCATATATATATAATGTATTTTATACCATCTATTGCATCTTGCCTATGCCACTCGGTCATTGCTCATCCATATATTTATATGCATATATTCTTATTCCATCCCTTTACTTAGATTTGTGTCTACTAGGTAGTTGTTGTGGAATTGTTAGATTACTTTGTAGATATTGCTGTACTGCCGGAACTAGAAGCACAAGCATTTATTTAAACTCGCAATAACACCTGCTAACCATGTGTATGTGACAAATAACATTTGATTTGATTCGATTCTTTTACTGTTAGAGTTCAGTGAAGCCTTTGATATTATAACCTGTTGTTGAAAAAATGAATGTGTTATGGCTTTTCAACCCTTGCCATGTCATGTATTCAGAGCTATCTATCTTATAGAACTCAACAGGGTTTCTTTAATGGAAGCTTTTCTAATGCCAAACATGTAAAGTGTGGTGTACCACAGGGCAGCTCTCTAGAACCTCTACTCTTTTCTATTTTTACCAATGACCTGCCACTGGCATTAAACAAAGCATGTGTGTCCATGTATGCTGATGATTCAACCATATACGCATCAGCAACCACAGCTAATGAAGTCACTGGAACCCTTAGCAAATTCTTGCAGTCTTTTTTGGAATGGGTGGCCAGTAATAAACTGGTGCGGAACATCTCTAAAAACAAGAGAATTGTATTTGGTACAAATGTTTCCTTAAGTTCTAGACCTCAACTGAATCTGGTAATGAATGGTGTGGCTGTTGACCAAGTTGAGGTGACTCAATTACTTGGTGTTGCCTTAGATTGTAAACGGTCATTGTCAAAGCATATAGATTGAATTCTTGTAAAGATGGTGAGAGATCTGTCCATAATAAAGAGATGCTCTGCTTTTTTGATACCACACTCTTTGATACACTCTTCAACTCTTTGATACCAAAAAGCAAGTTCTGCAGGCTTTAGTTTTGTGTTGTCTTGATTATTATCCGGTCGTGTGGTCAAGTGGAAAGACCTAGTTAAGCTGCAACTGGCCCAGAACAGAGTGACACGTCTTGCTCTTCATTGTAATCAGAAAGCCTGATAGAAAAACTATGCATGCCAGTCTCTCTTGGCTAAGAGTTAAGGAGAGACAGACTACATCACTTCTTCTTTTTATAAGAAATATTAATCCCAAATTCTTTGCATAGTCAATTTACACACAGCTCTGACACACACTTACCCCACCAGACATGCCAACAGGGGTCTTTTCACAGTCCCCAAACACAGAACAAATTCAAGAAAGTGTACAGTATAATATAGAGCCATTATTGCATGGAACTCCGTTCCATCTCATATTGCTCAAGTGAACAGCAAACCTGGTTTAAAAAAATGCAACACCTCACAGCACATCGCCTCTTCCCTATTTGACCTAGATAGTTTGTGTGTATGTATTGGTATTGATATGTAGGCTACGTGTGCCTTTTTACATTTATTTTTTGATAATGTAGTTCTGTCCTTGAGCTGTTCTTGTCTATTAATGTACTATATTATGTCATGTTTCATGTTTGTGTGGACGTCAGGAAGAGTAGCTGCTGCTTTTGCAACAGCTAAGTGGGATCCTAAAGAAATACCAAAATACTTTGCTTTGTTCATCTTTCCCTCGATCCTGACTAGTCTCTCAGTCCCTGCCGCTGAAAACATCCCCACAGCATGATGCTGCCACCACCATGCTTCACCGTAGGGATGGTGCCAGGTTTCCTCCAGACGTGACACTTGGCATTCAGGCCAAATAGATAATCTTGTTTCCCATGGTCTGAGAGTCCTTTCGGTGTCTTTTGGTAAAATCCAAGCGGGCTGTCATATGCCTTTTACTGAGGAGTGGCTTCTGTCTGACTACTCTACCATGAAGGCCTGAATGGTGGAGCACTGCAGAGATGGTTGTCCTTCTGGAAGGTTCTCCCATCTCCACAGAGGAACTCTAGAGCTCTGTCAGAGTGACCATCGGGTTCTTGGTCACCTCCCTGATCAAGGCCCTTCTGCCCCAATTGCTCAGTTTGGCTGGGTGGCCAGCTGTATGAAAAGTCTTAGTAGTTCCAAACTTCTTCCATTTAAGAAAGATGGAAAGAAAGATGGAGGACACTGTGTTCTTGGGGACCTTCAATGCTGCCACCACCATGCTTCACCGTAGGGATGGTGCCAGGTTTCCTCCAGACGTGATGCTTGGCATTCAGGCCAAATAGTTCAATCTTGGTTACGTCAGACCAGATAATCTTGTATCCCATGGTCTGAGAGTCCTTTAGGTGTCTTTTGGCAAACTCCAAGTGGGCTGTCATGTGCCTTTTACTGAGGAGTGGCTTCTGTCTGACTACTCTACCATGAAGGCCTGATTGTTGGAGCACTGCAGAGATGGTTGTCCTTCTGGAAGGTTCTCCCATCTCCACAGAGGAACTCTGGAGCTCTGTCAGAGTGACCATCAGGTTATTGGTCACCTACCTGATCAAGGCCCTTCTCCAATCAAGTTGTAGAAACATCTCAAGGATGATCAATTTCGAGTCTCATAACAAAGGGTCTGAATACTTAAAAAACATTTTCCGCTTTGTCATCATGGGGTATTGTGTGTTGATTGATGAAGATTTTTTTATTAAATCCATTTTAGAATTTGGCTGAAACGTAACAAAATGTAGAAAAAGTCAAGGGGTCTGACTACTTTCCTAATGCACTGTATGTGCAACATGTAGTGCTGGTACCAATTTTATTTGTGGGTCCCCCACTGGACTGTTGAGCTAACGTAGGCTAATGCGATTAGCGTGAGGTTGTAAGAAACACAAACATTTCGCAGGACATAGACATATCTGATATTGTTAAGCTAACTGCACTGTACAATTTACAGTAGCTATAACAGTGAAATAATACCATGCTATTGTTTGATGAGAGTTCACAGTTATGAACTTGAAAAGTTATTAATAAACCAATTAGACACATTTGGGCAGTCTTGATACAACATTTTGAACAGGAATACAGTGGTTCATTGGATCAGTCTAAAACTTTTCACATACACTGCCAAAATGTATATTGCGGCTGGGCTGGAATAATACATTATGGCCTTTCTCTTGCATTTCAAAGATGATGGTACAATTTTTATTTTTATTTTTTATAATTATAAATAAAATCCTTTGTATTCTCTTTTACCAGATCTAATGTGTTATCTTCTCCTACATTAATTTCACATTTCCACAAACTTCAAAGTGTTTCCTTTCAAATGATATCAATAATATGCATATCCTTGCTTCAATGCCTGAGCTACAGGCAGTTAGATTTGGGTATGTCATTTTAGGTGAACATTTAAAAAAAGGGTTCGGTACTTCAGAGGTTTCATGAGCTGAAATAAAAGGTCCCAGAAATGTTCCATACACACAAAAGTTTATTTCACCCAAATTTTGTGCGCAATTTTTTTTTGTTTGTACAGTGTATATTATTCTTATTAACACCATTAAGTTCAACTCACTATAAAACTAGAATTCTGGAAATCCAAGATGATTTCCTCCGTTGTTGGGTTCACGATGTGGGGTCATTGTGAACCTCAATCATAGTTAGCAGCTGATTACAAAGTACCTTGACATCTCTTTTGTTAGAGATTCATGAACTGAATCTACCTTTAAAAGAAACATCTACGTTATGTTAATTAAAATATATCGAAATTAACAGGCATGTGAGTGTAGGACTGTTAAATAAAAAAGTCTGAGTGATCACTTTAGGCCACTGACTAAATCAAATGAATGGCTCAAAAGTTAAGTAAATTAAGTCTAATTAAGCAAGTTTTGGGCTATAGAAAATCTTGAAAAATGTTTGTCACCTGACCAGTTTTCAGTACAAGAAGGTCATTAACTGGGGAAAAAACAATTGTAATTATACTCTCCAAGAGATTCACCTACCCATCTTTTGTCCCTCCCTTTTTCACATTATCTTTTGACCCTCCCACAAGTTTTCTTCAGAACACCTTCTTTCACCTGACCGGATTTCAATACCTCGCCGGTATCTTGGGAGAAAAAAAACAACAATATTATCCATATACTGTATATTATTATATGACATAGCAGTGACCCCACCACTTTAGTTAACAGCTGGAAAATGAGGCTGGAGAAATGTAACCACTCTCAAATTCATGGATGCAAGGAATGACCATCAATGAGGTAAAAATGATGAGGACCAAGGCAGTCTTCAAAATATTGAAATGCCTTTATTTTAGTGTAGTTTCATGTTCAATAGAACAAATTAAAAAACATATTTGAACACCTTTCATCATTATAGCATTTGTCAGGCAGAAATACAAGTAACCACTGTGATTATTATTATTTGACCCTGCTGTCATCTATGAACATTTGAACATCTTAGCCATGTTCTGTTATAATCTCCACCCGGCACCTAGGTTCTGGCCTTTTTAGGGAGTTTTATCTCTCCACCGTGCTGCTACACATGCATCACTTGCTGTTTGGGGTATTAGGCTGTGTTTCTGTACAGCACTTTGTGACATTAGCTGATGTAAGAAGCGATTTATAAATACATTATATTTGATTTAAATAAAAATGCAATATTCTGATATGTAATATTATAACAAACCAAACCAGTGTTCAATCAACCATGCTTATAAAGGGTTTGGCAAGTCACAGAATTAGTCATCGGTGGACAGCAACACCTAAGACAACAGTAAATTATCAGAAACATGAAATCACAGTTCACATATCCAAAGTAGTGCTAAGAGTAAGTGTAAGAGTAGGTTGTACAATTCACATCTGATAAATATAAATTGTTGCGGATTGTTACAATTGGGTCCCTGCAATATGTTTGGTTCGGAGTTCAACATTGGGTGGCGGTCTCAAAATGGTCCTGGGGAAATGTAACCACTCAAATTCATAGACTTTTATGGATGTAATAATTAATACTTACCAATCCCGGATTGTCCATTTAAAGACTACCCAATCACTTTTTTATTAAAAAATGTTTTTATTCAGCCACGAGATAAAGATTTAGATTAATTTCTCCGAAAATATTATCTGTGAAGTCCAAAAAATAAAGGGTATTTTGCACACAAAAATAATAGACAGAATGTCAGAATTATTATAAAAAGTGTTTTTATTGCTTTTCAGCAGGCACACACGGATGTTCTGGTGTCAACATTCAGTTTAAATAATCTATGTTAAATCATTTTAGCATCTGAGAAAAGTGCCTTACAAATACATTATTATTAATTATTAACAAATATATTCTTATTAATACAATTAATGATGTCCAACTCTACATTTTCTCCATTGTTGGACTCACCATGTGGGGTCATTATGACCCTCAGTCATAGTTAGCAGCTGATTACAAAGACCCTTGATATCTCTTTTGTTAGAGATTCATAAACTGAATCTACTGTTAGAAGAAACAGCTAGGTTATGTTAATAATATATATACACGAAATAGCAGGTGTGTGAGTGTAGGACTGTAGGACTAATTATAACCTTAGGCCACTGACTAAATAAAAGTATGTTTTTGGCTATAGAAATTGTAGATTTTTTAAAATTGTTGCCTGACCAGTTTTCAATACAATAAGGTCAGTAAGTGGGGAAAACAAAATTGTTATTATACTCGCAAACCGATTCACCTGCCCATATTTCGTTACTCCCTTTTTCATATTATCTTTTGTCCCTCACATATTTTTTTGTCATAACACCTAACCAGTTTTCTTTCACCTGACCAGTTTTCAATACCACGTCAGTATCTTCGGAAAAAAACAAAAACAGTATTATCCACAAGACCTTTCACATGCATTCACCCGCCCATCCATTGTCCCTCCCTTTTTTCATAATCTTTATCTTATATTTTGTGCCTCCCAAAATATTTACATCACTTGAAAGGTGAAGAATTTGTGGCATCAACAGCCCTAGAGGAATATAAATATAAACTAGAAATACATTGGCATGACAGTATACAAATGAACAGTTCAATTGTAAGATTGAAATGGCAAACACAACTACAAGGATAATAACATTTTAGAGTGGATAGAAGCTAGATATTGTGATTATTTATTGTCATTGACCAATTCCTTCCTCCATTGATATTTGGAGAAATTACAGAAATAAGGAGACTGGCAGTAAAGTGTTTTCTGTAGGTAAGTAATGACCTTTACTGTATAATGTAATCTGTACATGGAAAAGCTTAGATTTTTAAACATATTTTAGTTGCACACAGTAAAAAATGTAATAGAAAATATAACACAAGGTAGGTACACATGTCACATGAGGAAGAGAACCCCTAAATGGGCTTATAAGAAAGGATACAAGTCCTAAATGGATAAAGTAAATAAAAAACATTGAAACTATGAAGACTATGGTTATTATGTATGTGTTATATATGAAAACCCACCACTTTGATGAACTACAACTATTACTGTCACAGAATATATATAGGATTCAGAATTTCTGGCAGACCGCTTGGAAACTTTAAATTACTTTTCCTCTTTTATGAAGTAACGGTTACATGATTTAAGTGATATGCATTCATCAGTATAATGGATGAATGTGGATTCCTTTCAAAATAATGAAGTAACCTTGCAATATTGTTATGTGTCAGAGGATATTAAGCATAATTATTTATCCTCCCGTCTTCTTTATACGAATACAATAACATGTAGCCAAGTCCTGTGTTGTCATAATGAATGACACAAACATGTCTCCCATCTAAATCTACCACCTTTCCTTTTGAAGAATACAGATATTGGATTTATGAGCTTTATGATAGACAAGTTTAAATACCAATGTGTTTTAAGTAGTAAAAGGCTGATTTCTCTTGACAAAATGCAACCCTAATGTAGATTTTACTGTATTATTTGATGTATTATGTGTTATATTTGGAAAAACACTCCACTTTTGATGAACTGCACCTATTACTGTCACAGAATATGTATAGGTTTCAGAGTGTCTTGCTGGGTGCTGGTAGACTGTTTGAAAACTAGAAATTACTTTTCTTATTTTATGAAGTAACATGATTGACGTGCTACAGTAAAAGGTAGATTTCTCATAGAAAAAATACAACACAAATTTAGATTTTCCTATAAAATTTCACTAGGATGTATAAATTCATTTTTACGGCAGCCTACTAAACAAAAAAGTATAGAAAACTTTTTGAGATCTTTATACCTCTTGATCTGGCAAACCTAAATGAGTTAAAGTGCACATGTTTCCTTACCAAGTTACACATGAAGTTTAACTTGAATGGAGTCCTCCGTTGCACATTAATAGTGGTTCATATGAACAGTCAATAAAATTGATATTTTTCTTTCTGTTCAGAAAACAACTGCATCAACTGGGTTCAAAATGAAGGCACAGAAAGTGACAGCTACTTTCACCATGGGTATGTAGTAAACTGAATTTCATTCTGTAGTCATGTTTCCAGCTGTTTTACTAAATGCTAACTTCATGTCAACTAGTGTATTAATCCAAAATCAAAATATAAATGATCAAAAAGGCAGGATGGTGACATAAAATGTAATTATACTAATGAGCAATGATGTCATTTTTTTTGCATATGATGTTACAATTGATATAATTTTTTTGTAGTGTGGATCATTTTAAATGTTGCCTAATCTACTGTCAAATGTCACACCTCGATTAAATACATACATATTTAAAGGCAAAATTACTAAAGTGTAAGAGGTAAACATAATTACATGGCTATATATTTCTTCAATTATATTAACACGCTACTTACTGTAATGACAAATGTGATATCTTGTAAACAAACAAAAAATACAACTCAAGTGTGTTAATCTCAGTAAGGTATTATACAGTGCCTTCAGAAACTATTCACACCCTTTCAGTTTTTACACGTTGTTGAATTCCAGCCTGAATTTAGAATGTATTAAATGTAGATTTTTATGTCACTGGCCGACAGTCAATACCCGATAATGTCAAAGTGGAGTCATGTTTTTCAATTTTTAAAACAAGTTAATAAAAATGAAAAGCTGAAATGTCTTGAGTTCATAAGTATTCAACCCCTTTCGCTATGGCAAGCCTACATAAGTTCAGGAGTAAATATGTAATTTACAAGTCACATAATAAGTTGCAAGGACTCACTCTGTGTGCAATAATAGTGTTTAACATGACTTTTGTGTGACTAAGCCATCTCTGTACCCCACATATACAATTATCTGTACGTTATCGAGCAGTGAATTTCAAACACAGATTCAACCACAAAGACCAGGAAGGTTTTCCAATGCCTCACAAAAAAAAGCAGACATTGAATATCCCTTTGAGCATGGTTGTCACGGCCGTCCTCCTCTTCATCTGAAGAGGAGAGGCGAGATGGATCTGAGGACCAATACGCGGCGTGGTAAGTGTCCATGGTCAATCTTTAATAAAGAAAGTAGTGAACACTGAACACTATACAAAACCAGTAAACAAAATAACAACCGTGAAGCTAATCATATGGACTGTGCTGAAACAAGCCATCAACATAGACAATCACCCACAAACAAACAGTGCAACCCAGGCTACCTAAGTATGATTCTCAATCAGAGACAACTAATGACACCTGCCTCTGATTGAGAACCATACTAGGCCGAAAACATAGAAATGCCCCAAAACATAGAAAAACAAACAGACTGCCCACCCAACTCACGCCCTGACCATACTAAATAAATACAAAACAACGGAAATAAAGGTCAGAACGTGACAATGGTGAAGTTATTAATTCAACTTTAGAAGGTGTATCAATACACCCAGTCACTACAAAGACACAGGCATCCTTCCTAATTAAGTTACCGGAGAGGAAGGAAAACTCTCAGCGATTTCAACATCAGGCCAATGGTAACTTTGAAACATTTTAATGGCTGTGATAGGAGAAAACTGAGTATGGATAACAACATTGTATTTAATCCACAATACTAACCTAATTGACAGAGTGAAAAGACAGAAACCTATACAGAATATGCAATTCACTTTTTGTCCTGAATATGTTTGGAGCAAATCCAATACAACACATTACTGAGTACCACTCCATATTTTCAAGCATAGTGGTAGATGCATCATGTTATGGGTATGCTTATAATCATTAAGGACTGGGGAGATTTTAAGGATAAAAAAGAAATGGAATGGAGCTAAGCGCAGGTGAAATCCTAGAGGAGGATCCTAGAGGAGTCTGCTTTCCACCAGACACTGGGAGATGAATTCTCACCTTTCAGCAGGACAATAACCTAAAAAGGAAGGCCACATCTACACTGGAGTTCATAATCAAGAAGACAGTGTGAATGTTCCAGTTTTGACTTGAATCTACTATGTAAATGTTTGTCTAGCAATGATCAACAACCAATTTGACAGAGCTTGAAGAATTTTGAAAAGAATAATGAGCAAATGTTGCACAATCCAGGTGTGGAAAGCTCTTAGACTGACAAAAGGTGTTTCTACAAAGTATTGACTCGGGTGTAAACGCTTATGTAAATGAGATATTTCTGTATTTTATTTTCAATACATTTGCAAAAATGTTCTTAACATGTTTTCACTTTGTCATTATGGCTTATTGTGTGTAGATGGGTAAGAATTATTCTTTTTTAAATACATTTTGAATTCAGGCTGTAAAAACAAAATGTGGAATAAGTCAAGGGGTATGAACACTTTCTTAAGGCATTGTAGGTAATATTCTTAACAATCATTTACTCTTTATTTTTTGACATTTTTACATCATTATTTATTTTCTGAAAAAAATAAGGAGTGTGGCTAAAATGTATAATTATTTAGTTTTATATGAAAATAATCAGAATATTTAAAAACTGCACTATCCAGATGAAGAGTAATCTTGGAAATATTGATAGTGTGCGCAATAAACATTTTAACCCTTCATCTCACAAACCACAGTGTTCTTATGTTGGATTACACATGGAGTTTCTTCGACAACCGCATCTTCCACAACTGCATCTCCTGCAACTGCAGATCTTCTTACGACAAAAACAACTGCAGCTCCTACGGCAACAACTGTTGCTCCATCGACAACTGTAGCTCCAACGACAACTGCAGCTCCAACGACAACTACAACTGCAGTACCTAATACAACAACCACAACTGCAGTTCCTAATACAACTGTAGCTCCTATGACCACTACAACAGCAGAAACTACAGCAACAACTGTAACTCCTACAGCAATTAATATAGCTCCTACTACGACTACAACTATAGACCCGACTACAACTGTAGCTCCTACGGACACTACAAAGGTAAAACCTACAATGACCACTGTAGCTCCCAGGCCACCTGCAGCTCCTACGACAACTGAAGCTCTGACGACAACAACTGCTGCTCCTACGACCACTACAACTCCAAAACCTACTACGACAGAACCTACTCCTACGACTGCTACGACTGCAGAACCTACCACGACAACCAGTGCAGCTCCTACTACAACAACTTCAGCTCCTACGACAACCACAACGACAGCACCTACAACAACTGTAGCTCCCATGACAACTGCAGCTCCTACGACAACTGAAGCTCTGACTACAACAACTGCTGCTCCTACGACCACTACAACTCCAGAACCTACTACGACAACCAGTACAGCTCCTACTACAACAACTGCAGCTCTTACGACAACAACGACTGCAACACCATCTACAACAACTACAACTTCAGCTCCTACGACAACCACAACAACAGCACCTCCAACAACTGTAGCTCCCACGACAACTGCAGCTCCTACAACAGCTTTAGCATCAACGACAACCACTGCAGCCCTAACAACAACAACTGCTGCTCCTACTATCACTACAGCTCCAGAACCTATTACGACAACCACTGCAGCTCCTGCTACAACAACTACAACTTCAGCTGCCACGTCAACCACAACAACAGCACCTCCAACAACTGCTGCTCCTACGACCACTGTAACTCCACAACCTACAACGACAACCAGTGCTGCTCCGAATACAACAACTGCTGTTCTAACGACCACAGTGACTGCAGCACCTTCTACAACAACTACAACTTCAGCTCCTATGACAACCACAACAACAGCACCTACTACAACACCTGCAGTTCCTACAACCGTAGCTCCCACGACCACTCCACCTGCTGTACTTACTACAACAATCACAACTACAGCTCCTGATACAACAACTTTAACTTCTACGTCAACCACAGCAGCTGCCTCTACGACAACCACTGCAGCCCTAACTACAACAACTGCTGCTCCAACGACCACTGTAACTCCAGAACCTATTACGACAACCACTGCAGCTCCTGCTACAACAACTACAACTTCAGCACCTATGACAACCCCAACAACAGCACCTACAACAACTGAAGCTCCCACGACAACTGCAGCTCCAACAACAGGTTTAGCAGCTAAGACAACCACTGCAGCCCTAACTACAACAGCTGCTGCTCCTACGACCACGGCAACTCCACAACATACTACGACAACCAGTGCAGCTCCTACTACAACAACTGCTGTTCTAACGACCACAGTGACTGCAGCACCTTCTACAATAACTACAACTTCAGCTCCTACGACAACCACAACAACAGCACCTACTACAACACCTGCAGTTCCTACAACTGTAGCTCCCACGACCACTCCACCTGCTGTACTTACTACAACAATCACAACTACATCTCCTGATACAACAACTGTAACTTCTATGTCAACCACAGCAGCTGCCTCTACGACAACCACAACAGCTCTAACAACAACAATTGCTGCTCCACCGACCACTACAACTCTAGAACCTATTACGACAACCACTGCAGCTCCTGCTACAACAACTACAACTTCAGCTCCTACGACAACCACAACAACAGCACCTCCAACAACTGTAGCTCCCACGATAACTGCAGCTCCTACAACAGCTTTAGCATCTACTTCAACCACTGCAGCCCTAACTACAACATCTGCAGCTCCTGCTACAACAACTACAACTTCAGCTCCTACGACAACCACAACAACAGCACCTCCAACAACTGTAGCTCCCACGACAACTGCAGCTCCTACAACAGCTTTAGCATCTACGACAACCACTGCAGCCCTAACTACAACAACTGCAGCTCCTGCTACAACAACTACAACTTCAGCTCCTACGACAACCACAACAACAGCAACTACTACAACACCTGCAGTTCCTACAACTGTAGCTCCTACGACCACTTCACCTGCTGTACTTACTACAACAATCACAACTACAGCTCCTGATACAACAACTGTAACTTCTACGTCAACCACAGCAGCTGCCTCTACGACAACCACAGCAGCTCTAACTACAACAATAGCTGCTCCAACGACCACAACAACTCTGGAACCTATTACGACAACCACTGCAGCTCCTGCTACAACAACTACAACTTTAGCTCCTACGACATCCACAACAACAGCACCTCCAACAACTGTAGCTCCCACGGTAACTGCAGCTCCTACAACAGCTTTAGCATCTACTTCAACCACTGCAGACCTAACTACATCAACTGCTGCTCTTACGACCACTGTAACTCCACGACCTACTACGACATCCAGTGCTGCTCTTAATACAACAACTGCTGTTCTAACGACCACAGTGACTGCAGCACCTTCTACAATAACTACAACTTCAGCACCGACGACAACCACAACAACAGCACCTCCAACAACTTTAGCTCCCACGATAACTGCAGCTCCTACAACAGCTTTAGAATCTACGACAACCACTGCAGCCCTAATAACAACAACTGCTGCTCCTACGACCACTACAGCTCCAGAACCTATTACGACATCCACTGCAGCTCCTGCTAAAACAACTACAACTTCAGCTCCTACGACAACCACAACAACAGCACCTCCAACAACTGTAGCTCCCACGACAACTGCAGCTCCTACAACAGCTTTAGCATCTACGACAACCACTGCAGCCCTAGCAACAACAACTGCTGCTCCTACGACCACTACAGCTCCAGAACCTATTACGACACCCACTGCAGCTCCTGCTACAACAACTACAACTTCAGCTCCTACGACAACCACAACAACAGCAACTACTACAACACCTGCAGTTCCTACAACTGTAGCTCCCACGACCACTCCACCTGCTGTACTTACTACAACAATCACAACTACAGCTCCTGATACAACAACTGTAACTTCTACGTCAACCACAGCAGCTGCCTCTACGACAACCACAGCAGCTCTAACTACAACAATAGCTGCTCCAACGACCACAACAACTCTAGAATCTATTACGACAACGACTGCAGCTCATGCTACAACAACTACAACTTCAGCTCCTACGACATCCACAACAACAGCACCTCCAACAACTGTAGCTCCCACGACAGCTTTAGCATCTACTTCAACCACTGCAGACCTAACTACATCAACTGCTGCTCCAACGACCACTGTAACTCCACGACCTGCTACGACAACCAGTGCAGCTCTTACTACAACAACTGCTGTTCTAACGACCACAGTGACTGCAGCACCTTCTACAATAACTACAACTTCAGCACCTAAGACAACCACAACAACAGCACCTCCAACAACTGTAGCTCCCACGATAACTGCAGCTCCTACAACAGCTTTAGCATCTACGACAACCACTGCAGCCCTAATAACAACAACTGCTGCTCCTACGACCACTACAGCTCCAGAACCTATTACGACAACCACTGCAGCTCCTGCTACAACAACTACAACTTCAGCTCCTACGACAACCACAACAACAGCACCTCCAACAACTGTAGCTCCCACGAAAACTGCAGCTCCTACAATAGCTTTAGCATCTACGACAATCACTGCAGCCCTAACAACAACAACTGCTGCTCCTACGACCACTACAGCTCCAGAACCTATTACGACACCAACTTTAACTCCTGCTACAACAACTACAACTTCAGCTCCTACGACAACCACAACAACAGCACCTCCAACAACTGTAGCTCCCACGACAACTGCAGCTCCTACAACAGCTTTAGCATCTACGACAACCACTGCAGCCCAAACAACAACAACTGCTGCTCCTACGACCACTACAGCTCTAGAACCTATTACGACAACCACTGCAGCTTCTGCTACAACAACTACAACAACTACAACTTCAGCTCCTACGACAACCACAACAACAGCACCTACAACAACTGTAGCTCCCACGATAACTGCAGCTCCTACAACAGCTTTAGCATCTACGACAACCACTGCAGCCCTAACTACAACAACTGCTGCTCCTACGACCACTGTAACTCCACAACCTACTACGACAACCAGTGCAGCTCCTACTACAACAACTGCTGTTCTAACAACAACGGTGACTGCAGCACCTTCTACAATAACTACAACTTTAGCTCCTACGACAACCACAACAACAGCACCTCCAACAACTGTAGCTCCCACGACAACTGCAGCTCCTACAAAAGCTTTAGCATCTACGACAACCACTGCAGCCCTAACAACAACAATTGCTGCTCCTACGACCACTACAGCTCCAGAACCTATTACGACAACCACTGCAGCTCCTGCTACAACAACTACAACATCTTCAGCTCTTACGACAACCACAACAACTGCACCTCCAACAACTGCTACTCCTATGACCACTGTAACTCCACAACCTACTACGACAACCAGTGCAGCTCCTACTACAACAACTGCTGTTCTAACATCCACAGTGACTGCAGCACCTAATACAATAACTGCAACTTCAGCTCCTACGACAACCACAACCACAGCACCTCCAACAACTGTAGCTCCTACGATAACTGCAGCTCCTACAACAGCTTTAGCATCTACGACAACCACTGCAGCCCTAGCAACAACAACTGCTGCTTCTACGACAACCACAACAGCAGCACCTACTACAACACCTGCAGTTCCTACAACTGTAGCTCCCACAACCACTCCACCTGCTGTACTTACTACAACAATCACAACTACAGATCCTGATACAACAACTGTAACTTCTATGTCAACCACAGCAGCTGCCTCTACGACAACCACTGCAGCTCTAACTACAACAACTACAACTTCAGCTCCTACGACAAGCACAACAACAGCACCTCCAACAACTGTAGCTCCCACGACAACTGCAGCTCCTACAACAGCTTTAGCATCTACAACAACCACTGCAGCCCTAACTACAACAACTGCTGCTCCTACGACCACTGTAACTCCACAACCTATTACGACAACCAGTGCAGCTCCTACTACAACAACTGCTGTTCTAACAACAACGGTGACTGCAGCACCTTCTACAATAACTACAACTTTAGCTCCTACGACAACCACAACAACAGCACCTCCAACAACTGTAGCTCCCACGACAACTGCAGCTCCTACAACAGCTTTAGCATCTTCGACATCCACTGCAGCCCTAACAACAACAATTGCTGCTCCTACGACCACTACAGCTCCAGAACCTATTACGACAACCACTAGAGCTCCTGCTACAACAACTACAACAACTTCAGCTCCTACGACAACCACAACAACTGCACCCTCAACAACTGCTACTCCTACGACCACTGTAACTCCACAACCTACTACGACAACCAGTGCAGCTCCTACTACAACAACTGCTGTTCTAACATCCACAGTGACTGCAGCACCTGCTACAATAACTACAACTTCAGCTCCTACGACACCCACAACCACAGCACCTCCAACAACTGTAGCTCCTACGATAACTGCAGCTCCTACAACAGCTTTAGCATCTAGGACAACCACTGCAGCCCTAACTACAACAACTGCTGCTCCTACGACCACTGTAACTCCACAACCTACTACGACAGCCAGTGCAGCTCTTACTACAACAACTACAACTTCAGCTCCTACGACAAGCACAACAACAGCACCTCCAACAACTGTAGCTCCCATGATAACTGCAGCTCCTACAACAGCTTTAGCATCTACGACAACCACTGCAGCCCTAGCAACAACAACTGCTGCTCCTACGACAACCACAACAGCAGCACCTACTACAACACCTGCAGTTCCTACAACTGTAGCTCCCACAACCACTCCACCTGCTGTACTAACTACAACAATCACGAATACAGATCCTGATACAACAACTGTAACTTCTATGTCAACCACAGCAGCTGCCTCTACGACAACCACTGCAGCTCTAACTACAACAACTACAACTTCAGCTCCTACGACAAGCACAACAACAGCACCTCCAACAACTGTAGCTCCCACGACAACTGCAGCTCCTACAACAGCTTTAGCATCTACAACAACCACTGCAGGCCTAACTACAACAACTGCTGCTCCTACGACAACTGTAACTCCACGACCTACTACGACAACCAGTGCAGCTCTTACTACAACAACTACGACTTCAGCTCCTACGACAACCATAACAACAGCACCTCCAACAACTGTAGCTCCCACGACAACTGCAGCTCCTACAACAGCTTTAGCATCTACGACAACCACTGCAGCCCTAACTACAACAACTGCTGCTCCTACGACCACTGTAACTCCACAACCTACTACGACAACCAGTGCAGCTCCTACTACAACAACTGCTGTTCTAACAACAACGGTGACTGCAGCACCTTCTACAATATCTACAACTTTAGCTCCTACGACAACCACAACAACAGCACCTACAACAACTGTAGCTCCCACGACAACTGCAGCTCCTACAACAGCTTTAGCATCTACTTCAACCACTGCAGCCCTAACAACAACAACTGCTGCTCCTACGACCACTACAGCTCCAGAACCTATTACGACAACCACTGCAGCTCCTGCTACAACAACTACAATTTCAGCTACTACTACAACAACAGCACCTCCAACAACTGTAGCTCCATTGATAACTGCAGCTCCTACAACAGCTTTAGCATCTACAAGAACCACTACAGCCCTAACTACAACAACTGCTGCTCCTACGACCACTGTAACTCCACAACCTACTACGACAACCAGTGCAGCTCCTACTACAACAACTGCTGTTCTAACGACCACAGTGACTGCAGCACCTTCCACAATAACTACAACTTCAGTACCTAAGACAACCACAACAACAGCACCTACAACAACTGTAGCTGCCACGACAACTGCAGCTCCTACAACAGCTATAGCATCTACGACAACCACTGCAGCCCTAACAACAACAACTGCTGCTCCTACGACCACTACAGCTCCAGAACCTATTACGACAACCACTGCAGCTCCTGCTACAACAACTACAACAACTACAACTTCAGCTCCTACGACAACCACAACAACAGCACCTCCAACAACTGCTGCTCCTACGAGCACTGTAACTCCACAACCTACTTCGACAACCAGTGCAGCTCCTACTACAACAACTGCTGTTCTAACGACCACGGTGACTGCAGCACCTTCTACAATAACTAAGACTTCAGCTCCTACGACAACCACAACAACAGCACCTACATCAACTGTAGTTCCCATGACAACTGTAGCTCCTATAACAGCTTTAGCATCTACGACAACCACTGCAGACCTAACAACAACAACTGCTGCTCCTACGACCACTACAGCTCCAGAACCTATTACGACAACCACTGCAGCTCCTGCTACAACAACTACAACTTCAGCTCCTACGACAACCACAACAACAGCACCTCCAACAACTGTGGCTCCCACAACAACTGCAGCTCCTACAACAGCTTTAGCATCTACAACAACCACTGCAGCCCTAACAACAACAACTGCTGCTCCTACGACCACTACAGCTCCAGAACCTATTACGACAACCACTGCAGCTCCTGCTACAACAACTACAATTTCAGCTACTACTACAACAACAGCACCTCCAACAACTGTAGCTCCATTGATAACTGCAGCTCCTACAACAGCTTTAGCATCTACAACAACCACTACAGCCCTAACTACAACAACTTCAGCTCCTACGACAACCACAACAACAGCACCTCCAACAACTGCTGCTCCTACGAGCACTGTAACTCCACAACCTACTTCGACAACCAGTGCAGCTCCTACTACAACAACTGCTGTTCTAACGACCACGGTGACTGCAGCACCTTCTACAATAACTAAGACTTCAGCTCCAACGACAACCACAACAACAGCACCTACATCAACTGTAGTTCCCATGACAACTGTAGCTCCTATAACAGCTTTAGCATCTACGACAACCACTGCAGACCTAACAACAACAACTGCTGCTCCTACGACCACTACAGCTCCAGAACCTATTACGACAACCACTGCAGCTCCTGCTACAACAACTACAACTTCAGTTCCTACGACAACCACAACAACAGCACCTCCAACAACTGTAGCTCCCACAACAACTGCAGCTCCTACAACAGCTTTAGCATCTACAACAACCACTGCAGCCCTAACAACAACAATTTCTGCTCCTACGACCACAACAGCTCCAGAACCTATTACGACAACCACTGCAGCTCCTGCTACAACAACTACAACTTCAGCTCCTACGACAACCACAACAACAGCACCTCCAACAACTGTAGCTCCCACGATAACTGCAGCTCCTACAACAGCTTTAGCATCTACTTCAACCACTGCAGCCCTAACTACAACAACTGCTGCTCCTACGACCACTGTAACTCCACGACCTACTACGACAGCCACGGCAGCTCTTACTACAACAACCACAACTTCAGCTCCTACGACAAGCACAACAACAGCACCTCCAACAACTGTAGCTCCCACGACAACTGCAGCTCCTACAACAGCTTTAGCATCTACAACAACCACTGCAGCCCTAACAACAACAATTGCTGCTCCTACGACCACTACAGCTCCAGAACCTATTACGACAACCAGTGCAGCTCCTGCTACAACAACTACAACAACTTCAGCTCCTACGACAACCACAACCACAGCACCACCAACAACTGTAGCTCCCACGATAACTGCAGCTCCTACAACAGCTTTAGCATCTACGACAACCACTGCAGCCCTAACAACAACAACTGCAGCTCCTATGACATCCACAACAACAGCATCTACTACAACACCTGCAGTTCCTACAACCGTAGCTCCCACGACCACTCCACCTGCTGTACTTACAACAACAATCACAACTACAGCTCCTGCTACAAACATTGTAGCTTCAACTTCCACCACAGCAGCTGCCTCTAAGACAACCACTGCAGCCCTAACTACAACAACTGCTGCTCCTACGACCACTGTAACTCCACAACCTACTACGACAACCAGAGCAGCTCCTACTACAACAACTGCTGTTCTAACAACAACGGTGACTGCAGCACCTTCTACAATAACTACAACTTCAGCTCCTACGACAACCACAACAATAGCACCTCCAACAACTGTAGCTCCCACGACAACTGCAGCTCCTACAACAGCTTTAGCATCTACGACAACCACTGCAGCCCTAACAACAACAATTGCTGCTCCTACGACCACTACAGCTCCAGAACCTATTACGACAACCAGTGCAGCTCCTGCTACAACAACTACAACAACTTCAGCTCCTACGACAACCACAACAACAGCACCTCCAACAACTGCTACTCCTACGACCACTGTAACTCCACAACCTACTACGACAACCAGTGCAGCTCCTACTACAACAACTGCTGTTCTAACGTCCACAGTGACTGCAGCACCTGCTACAATAACTACAACTTCAGCTCCTACGACAACCACAACCACAGCACCTCCAACAACTGTAGCTCCCACGATAACTGCAGCTCCTACAACAACTTTAGCATCTACTTCAACCACTGCAGCCCTAACTACAACAACTGCTGCTCCTACGACCACTGTAACTCCACGACCTACTACGACAGCCACGGCAGCTCTTACTACAACAACTACAACTTCAGCTCCTACGACAAGCACAACAACAGCACCTCCAACAACTACTACTCCTACGACCACTGTAACTCCACAACCTACTACGACAACCAGTGCAGCTCCTACTACAACAACTGCTGTTCTAACGTCCACAGTGACTGCAGCACCTGCTACAATAACTACAACTTCAGCTCCTACGACAACCACAACCACAGCACCTCCAACAACTGTAGCTCCCACAATAACTGCAGCTCCTACAACAGCTTTAGCATCTACGACAACCACTGCAGCCCTAACAACAACAACTGCAGCTCCTATGACATCCACAACAACAGCACCTACTACAACACCTGCAGTTCCTAAAACCGTAGCTCCCACGACCACTCCACCTGCTGTACTTACAACAACAATCACAACTACAGCTCCTGCTACAAACATTGTAGCTTCAACTTCCACCACAGCAGCTGCCTCTAAGACAACCACTGCAGCCCTAACAACAACAATTGCTGTTCCTATGACCACTACAGCTCCAGAACCTATTATGACAACCACTGCAGCTCCTGCTACAACAACTACAACAACTTCAGCTCCTACGACAACCACAACAACAGCAACTACAACAACTTTAGCTCCCACGACAACTGCAGCTCCTACAACAGCTTTAGCATCTACGACAACCACTGCAGCCCTAACTACAACAACTGCTGCTCCTACGACCACTGCAACTCCACAACCTACTACAACAACTACAACTTCAGCTCCTACGACAACCACAACAACAGCACCTACTACAACACCTGCAGTTCCTACAACTGAACCTCCCATGACCACTCCACCTGCTGTACTTACAACAACAATCACAACTACAGCTCCTGCTACAACAATTGTAGCTTCAACTTCCACCACAGCAGCTGCCTCTACGACAACCACTGCAGCCCTAACAACAACAATTGCTGCACCTACGACCACTACAGCTCCAGAACCTATTACGACAACCACTGCAGCTCCTGCTACAACAACTACAATTTCAGCTCCTACTACAACAACAGCACCTCCAACAACTGTAGCTCCCACGACAACTGCAGCTCCTACAACAGCTTTAGCATCTACGACAACCACTGCAGCCCAAACAACAACAACTGCTGCTCCTACGACCACTACAGCTCCAGAACCTATTACGACAACCACTGCAGCTCCTGCTACAACAACTACAACTTCAGCACCTACGACAACCACAACAACAGCACCTCCAACAACTGTAGCTCCCACGATAACTGCAGCTCCTACAACAGCTTTAGCATCTACAACAACCACTGCAGCCCTAACTACAACAACTGCTGCTCCTACGACCAATGTAACTCCACAACCTACTACGACAACCAGTGCAGCTCCTACTACAACAACTGCTGTTCTAACGACCACAGTGACTGCAGCACCTTCTACAATAACTACAACTTCAGCACCTACGACAACCACAACAACAGCACCTACAACAACTGTAGCTGCCACGACAACTGCAGCTCCTGCAACAGCATTAGCATCTACGACAACCACTGCAGCCCTAACAACAACAAATGCTGCTCCTACGACCACTACAGCTCCAGAACCTATTACGACAACCACTGCAGCTCCTGCTACAACAACTACAACAACTACAACTTCAGCACCTACGACAACCACAACAACAGCACCTCCAACAACTGTAGCTCCCACGATAACTGCAGCTCCTACAACAGCTTTAGCATCTACAACAACCACTGCAGCCCTAACTACAACAACTGCTGCTCCTACGACCACTGTAACTCCACAACCTAGTACGACAACCAGTGCAGCTCCTACTACAACAACTGCTGTTCTAACGACCACAGTGACTGCAGCACCTTCTACAATAACTACAACTTCAGCACCTACGACAACCACAACAACAGCACCTACAACAACTGTAGCTGCCACGACAACTGCAGCTCCTGCAACAGCTTTAGCATCTACGACAACCACTGCAGCCCTAACAACAACAACTGCTGCTCCTACGACCACTACAGCTCCAGAACCTATTACGACAACCACTGCAGCTCCTGCTACAACAACTACAACAACTACAACTTCAGCACCTACGACAACCACAACAACAGCACCTCCAACAACTGTAGCTCCCACGATAACTGCATCTCCTACAACAGCTTTAGCATCTACAACAACCACTGCAGCCCTAACTACAACAACTGCTGCTCCTACGACCACTGTAACTCCACAACCTACTACGACAACCAGTGCAGCTCCTACTACAACAACTGCTGTTCTAACGACCACAGTGACTGCAGCACCTTCTACATTAACTACAACTTCAGCACCTACGACAACCACAACAACAGCACCTACAACAACTGTAGCTGCCACGACAACTGCAGCTCTTGCAACAGCATTAACATCTACGACAACCACTGCAGCCGTAACAACAACAACTGCTGCTCCTACGACCACTACAGCTCCAGAACCTATTACGACAACCACTGCAGCTCCTGCTACAACAACTACAACAACTACAACTTCAGCTCCTACGACAACCACAACAACAGCACCTACAACAACTGTAGCTGCCATGACAACTGTAGCTCCTATAACAGCTTTAGCATCTACGACAACCACTGCAGCCCTAACAACAACAATTGCTGCTCCTACGACCACTACAGCTCCAGAACCTATTACGACAACCAGTGCAGCTCCTGCTACAACAACTACAACAACTTCAGCTCCTACGACAACCACAACAACAGCACCTCCAACAACTGCTACTCCTACGACCACTGTAATTCCACAACCTACTACGACAACCAGTGCAGCTCCTACTACAACAACTGCTGTTCTAACGTCCACAGTGACTGCAGCACCTGCTACAATAACTACAACTTCAGCTCCTACGACAACCACAACCACAGCACCTCCAACAACTGTAGCTCCCACGATAACTGCAGCTCCTACAACAACTTTAGCATCTACTTCAACCACTGCAGCCCTAACTACAACAACTGCTGCTCCTACGACCACTGTAACTCCACAACCTACTACGACAGCCACGGCAGCTCTTACTACAACAACTACAACTTCAGCTCCTACGACAAGCACAACAACAGCACCTCCAACAACTGTAGCTCCCACGATAACTGCAGCTCCTACAACAGCTTTAGCATCTACGACAACCACTACAGCCCTAACAACAACAACTGCTGCTCCTACGACATCCACAACAACAGCACCTACTACAACACCTGCAGTTCCTACAACTGTAGCTCCCACGACCACTCCACCTGCTGTACTTACAACAACAATCACAACTACAGCTCCTGCTAAAACAATTGTAGCTTCAACTTCCACCACAGCAGCTGCCTCTAAGACAACCACTGCAGCCCTAACAACAACAATTGCTGCTCCTACGACCACTACAGCTCCAGAACCTATTACGACAACCACTGCAGCTCCTGCTACAACAACTACAACAACTTCAGCTCCTACGACAACCACAACAACAGCACCTACAACAACTGTAGCTCCCACGACAACTGCAGCTCCTACAACAGCTTTAGCATCTACGACAACCACTGCAGCCCTAACTACAACAACTGCTGCTCCTACGACCACTGCAACTCCACAACCTACTACAACAACTACAACTTCAGCTCCTACGACAACCTCAACAACAGCACCTACTACAACACCTGTAGTTCCTACAACTGAACCTCCCATGACCACTCCACCTGCTGTACTTACAACAACAATCACAACTACAGCTCCTGCTACAACATTTGTAGCTTCAACTTCCACCACAGCAGCTGCCTCTACGACAACCACTGCAGCCCTAACAACAACAATTGCTGCACCTACGACCACTACAGCTCCAGAACCTATTACGACAACCACTGCAGCTCCAACTACAACAACTACAATTTCAGCTACTACTACAACAACAGCACCTCCAACAACTGTAGCTCCCACGACAACTGCAGCTCCTACAACAGCTTTAGCATCTACGACAACCACTGCAGCCCTAACAACAACAACTGCTGCTCCTACGACCACTACAGCTCCAGAACCTATTACGACAACCACTGCAGCTCCTGCTACAACAACTACAACAACTACAACTTCAGCACCTACGACAACCACAACAACAGCACCTCCAACAACTGTAGCTCCCACGATAACTGCAGCTCCTACAACAGCTTTAGCATCTACGACAACCACTGCAGCCCTAACTACAACAACTGCTGCTCCTTCGACCACTGTAACTCCACAACCTACTACGACAACCAGTGCAGCTCCTACTACAACAACTGCTGTTCTAACGACCACAGTGACTGCAGCACCTTCTACAATAACTACAACTTCAGCACCTACGACAACCACAACAACAGCACCTCCAACAACTGTAGCTCCCACGATAACTGCAGCTCCTACAACAGCTTTAGCATCTACAACAACCACTGCAGCCCTAACTACAACAACTGCTGCTCCTTCGACCACTGTAACTCCACAACCTACTACGACAACCAGTGCAGCTCCTACTACAACAACTGCTGTTCTAACGACCACAGTGACTGCAGCAGCTTCTACAATAACTACAACTTCAGCACCTACGACAACCACAACAACAGCACCTACAACAACTGTAGCTGCCACGACAACTGCAGCTCCTGCAACAGCATTAGCATCTACGACAACCACTGCAGCCCTAACAACAACAACTGCTGCTCCTACGACCACTACAGCTCCAGAACCTATTACGACAACCACTGCAGCTCCTGCTACAACAACTACAACTTCAGCTCCTACGACAACCACAACAACAGCACCTCCAACAACTGTAGCTCCCACGATAACTGCAGCTCCTACAACAGCTTTAGCATCTACAACAACCACTGCAGCCCTAACTACAACAACTGCTGCTCCTACGACCACTGTAACTCCACAACCTACTACGACAACCAGTGCAGCTCCTACTACAACAACTGCTGTTCTAACGACCACAGTGACTGCAGCACCTTCTACAATAACTACAACTTCAGCACCTACGACAACCACAACAACAGCACCTACAACAACTGTAGCTGCCACGACAACTGCAGCTCCTGCAACAGCATTAGCATCTACGACAACCACTGCAGCCCTAACAACAACAACTGCTGCTCCTACGACCACTACAGCTCCAGAACCTATTACGACAACCACTGCAGCTCCTGCTACAACAACTACAACAACTACAACTTCAGCTCCTACGACAACCACAACAACAGCACCTCCAACAACTGCTGCTCCTACGAGCACTGTAACTCCACAACCTACTTCGACAACCAGTGCAGCTCCTACTACAACAACTGCTGTTCTAACGACCACGGTGACTGCAGGACCTTCTACAATAACTACAACTTCAGCTCCTAAGACAACCACAACAACAGCACCTACATCAACTGTAGTTCCCATGACAACTGTAGCTCCTATAACAGCTTTAGCATCTACGACAACCACTGCAGCCCTAACAACAACAACTGCTGCTCTTACGACCACTGTAACTCCACGACCTACTACGACAGCCACGGCAGCTCTTACTACAACAACTACAACTTCAGCTCCTACGACAAGCACAACAACAGCACCTCCAACAACTGTAGCTCCCACGATAACTCCAGCTCCTACAACAGCTTTAGCATCTACGACAACCACTGCAGCCCTAACAACAACAACTGCTGCTCCTACGACATCCACAACAACAGCACCTACTACAACACCTGCAGTTCCTACAACTGTAGCTCCCACGACCACTCCACCTGCTGTACTTACAACAACAATCACAACTACAGCTCCTGCTACAACAATTGTAGCTTCAACTTCCACCACAGCAGCTGCCTCTAAGACAACCACTGCAGCCCTAACAACAACAATTGCTGCTCCTACGACCACTACAGCTCCAGAACCTATTACGACAACCACTGCAGCTCCTGCTACAACAACTACAACAACTTCAGCTCCTACGACAACCACAACAACAGCACCTACAACAACTGTAGCTCCCACAACAACTGCAGCTCCTACAACAGCTTTAGCATCTATGACAACCACTGCAGCCCTAACTACAACAACTGCTGCTCCTACGACCACTGCAACTCCACAACCTCCTACAACAACTACAACTTCAGCTCCTACGACAACCACAACAACAGCACCTACTACAACACCTGTAGTTCCTACAACTGAACCTCCCATGACCACTCCACCTGCTGTACTTACAACAACAATCACAACTACAGCTCCTGCTACAACAATTGTAGCTTCAACTTCCACCACAGCAGCTGCCTCTACGACAACCACTGCAGCCCTAACAACAACAATTGCTGTACCTACGACCACTACAGCTCCAGAACCTATTACGACAACCACTGCAGCTCCTGCTACAACAACTACAATTTCAGCTCCTACTACAACAACAGCACCTCCAACAACTGTAGCTCCCACGACAACTGCATCTCCTACAACAGCTTTAGCATCTACAACAACCACTGCAGCCCTAACTACAACAACTGCTGCTCCTACGACCACTACAGCTCCAGAACCTATTACGACAACCAGTGCAGCTCCTGCTACAACAACTACAACTTCAGCACCTACGACAACCACAACAACAGCACCTACAACAACTGTAGCTGCCACGACAACTGCAGCTCCTGCAACAGCATTAGCATCTACGACAACCACTGCAGCCCTAACAACAACAACTGCTGCTCCTACGACCACTACAGCTCCAGAACCTATTACGACAACCACTGCAGCTCCTGCTACAACAACTACAACAACTACAACTTCAGCACCTTCGACAACCACAACAACAGCACCTCCAACAACTGTAGCTCCCACGATAACTGCAGCTCCTACAACAGCTTTAGCATCTACAACAACCACTGCAGCCCTAACTACAACAACTGCTGCTCCTACGACCACTGTAACTCCACAACCTACTACGACAACCAGTGCAGCTCCTACTACAACAACTGCTGTTCTAACGACCACAGTGACTGCAGCACCTTCCACAATAACTACAACTTCAGTACCTAAGACAACCACAACAACAGCACCTACAACAACTGTAGCTGCCACGACAACTGCAGCTCCTACAACAGCTATAGCATCTACGACAACCACTGCAGCCCTAACAACAACAACTGCTGCTCCTACGACCACTACAGCTCCAGAACCTATTACGACAACCACTGCAGCTCCTGCTACAACAACTACAACTTCAGCTCCTACGACAACCACAACAACAGCACCTCCAACAACTGTGGCTCCCACAACAACTGCAGCTCCTACAACAGCTTTAGCATCTACAACAACCACTGCAGCCCTAACAACAACAACTGCTGCTCCTACGACCACTACAGCTCCAGAACCTATTACGACAACCACTGCAGCTCCTGCTACAACAACTACAATTTCAGCTACTACTACAACAACAGCACCTCCAACAACTGTAGCTCCATTGATAACTGCAGCTCCTACAACAGCTTTAGCATCTACAACAACCACTACAGCCCTAACTACAACAACTGCTGCTCCTACGACCACTGTAACTCCACAACCTACTACGACAACCACTGCAGCTCCTGCTACAACAACTACAATTTCAGCTACTACTACAACAACAGCACCTCCAACAACTGTAGCTCCATTGTTAACTGCAGCTCCTACAACAGCTTTACCATCTACAACAACCACTACAGCCCTAACTACAACAACTTCAGCTCCTACGACAACCACAACAACAGCACCTCCAACAACTGCTGCTCCTACGAGCACTGTAACTCCACAACTTAGTTCGACAACCAGTGCAGCTCCTACTACAACAACTGTTGTTCTAACGACCACGGTGACTGCAGCACCTTCTACAATAACTAAGACTTCAGCTCCAACGACAACCAAAACAACAGCACCTACATCAACTGTAGTTCCCATGACAACTGTAGCTCCTATAACAGCTTTAGCATCTACGACAACCACTGCAGACCTAACAACAACAACTGCTGCTCCTACGACCACTACAGCTCCAGAACCTATTACGACAACCACTGCAGCTCCTGCTACAACAACTACAACTTCAGTTCCTACGACAACCACAACAACAGCACCTCCAACAACTGTAGCTCCCACAACAACTGCAGCTCCTACAACAGCTTTAGCATCTACAACAACCACTGCAGCCCTAACAACAACAATTTCTGCTCCTACGACCACAACAGCTCCAGAACCTATTACGACAACCACTGCAGCTCCTGCTACAACAACTACAACTTCAGCTCCTACGACAACCACAACAACAGCACCTCCAACAACTGTAGCTCCCACGATAACTGCAGCTCCTACAACAGCTTTAGCATCTACTTCAACCACTGCAGCCCTAACTACAACAACTGCTGCTCCTACGACCACTGTAACTCCACGACCTACTACGACAGCCACGGCAGCTCTTACTACAACAACTACAACTTCAGCTCCTACGACAAGCACAACAACAGCACCTCCAACAACTGTAGCTCCCACGACAACTGCAGCTCCTACAACAGCTTTAGCATCTACAACAACCACTGCAGCCCTAACAACAACAATTGCTGCTCCTACGACCACTACAGCTCCAGAACCTATTACGACAACCAGTGCAGCTCCTGCTACAACAACTACAACAACTTCAGCTCCTACGACAACCACAACCACAGCACCTCCAACAACTGTAGCTCCCACGATAACTGCAGCTCCTACAACAGCTTTAGCATCTACGACAACCACTGCAGCCCTAACAACAACAACTGCAGCTCCTATGACATCCACAACAACAGCACCTACTACAACACCTGCAGTTCCTACAACCGTAGCTCCCACGACCACTCCACCTGCTGTACTTACAACAACAATCACAACTACAGCTCCTGCTACAAACATTGTAGCTTCAACTTCCACCACAGCAGCTGCCTCTAAGACAACCACTGCAGCCCTAACTACAACAACTGCTGCTCCTACGACCACTGTAACTCCACAACCTACTCCGACAACCAGAGCAGCTCCTACTACAACAACTGCTGTTCTAACAACAACGGTGACTGCAGCACCTTCTACAATAACTACAACTTCAGCTCCTACGACAACCACAACAACAGCACCTCCAACAACTGTAGCTCCCACGACAACTGCAGCTCCTACAACAGCTTTAGCATCTACGACAACCACTGCAGCCCTAACAACAACAATTGCTGCTCCTACGACCACTACAGCTCCAGAACCTATTACGACAACCAGTGCAGCTCCTGCTACAACAACTACAACAACTTCAGCTCCTACGACAACCACAACAACAGCACCTCCAACAACTGCTACTCCTACGACCACTGTAACTCCACAACCTACTACGACAACCAGTGCAGCTCCTACTACAACAACTGCTGTTCTAACGTCCACAGTGACTGCAGCACCTGCTACAATAACTACAACTTCAGCTCCTACGACAACCACAACCACAGCACCTCCAACAACTGTAGCTCCCACGATAACTGCAGCTCCTACAACAACTTTAGCATCTACTTCAACCACTGCAGCCCTAACTACAACAACTGCTGCTCCTACGACCACTGTAACTCCACAACCTACTACGACAGCCACGGCAGCTCTTACTACAACAACTACAACTTCAGCTCCTACGACAAGCACAACAACAGCACCTCCAACAACTACTACTCCTACGACCACTGTAACTCCACAACCTACTACGACAACCAGTGCAGCTCCTACTACAACAACTGCTGTTCTAACGTCCACAGTGACTGCAGCACCTGCTACAATAACTACAACTTCAGCTCCTACGACAACCACAACCACAGCACCTCCAACAACTGTAGCTCCCACGATAACTGCAGCTCCTACAACAGCTTTAGCATCTACGACAACCACTGCAGCCCTAACAACAACAACTGCAGCTCCTATGACATCCACAACAACAGCACCTACTACAACACCTGCAGTTCCTACAACCGTAGCTCCCACGACCACTCCACCTGCTGTACTTACAACAACAATCACAACTACAGCTCCTGCTACAAACATTGTAGCTTCAACTTCCACCACAGCAGCTGCCTCTAAGACAACCACTGCAGCCCTAACAACAACAATTGCTGCTCCTATGACCACTACAGCTCCAGAACCTATTATGACAACCACTGCAGCTCCTGCTACAACAACTACAACAACTTCAGCTCCTACGACAACCACAACAACAGCAACTACAACAACTTTAGCTCCCACGACAACTGCAGCTCCTACAACAGCTTTAGCATCTACGACAACCACTGCAGCCCTAACTACAACAACTGCTGCTCCTACGACCACTGCAACTCCACAACCTACTACAACAACTACAACTTCAGCTCCTACGACAACCACAACAACAGCACCTACTACAACACCTGCAGTTCCTACAACTGAACCTCCCATGACCACTCCACCTGCTGTACTTACAACAACAATCACAACTACAGCTCCTGCTACAACAATTGTAGCTTCAACTTCCACCACAGCAGCTGCCTCTACGACAACCACTGCAGCCCTAACAACAACAATTGCTGCACCTACGACCACTACAGCTCCAGAACCTATTACGACAACCACTGCAGCTCCTGCTACAACAACTACAATTTCAGCTCCTACTACAACAACAGCACCTCCAACAACTGTAGCTCCCACGACAACTGCAGCTCCTACAACAGCTTTAGCATCTACGACAACCACTGCAGCCCAAACAACAACAACTGCTGCTCCTACGACCACTACAGCTCCAGAACCTATTACGACAACCACTGCAGCTCCTGCTACAACAACTACAACTTCAGCACCTACGACAACCACAACAACAGCACCTCCAACAACTGTAGCTCCCACGATAACTGCAGCTCCTACAACAGCTTTAGCATCTACAACAACCACTGCAGCCCTAACTACAACAACTGCTGCTCCTACGACCACTGTAACTCCACAACCTACTACGACAACCAGTGCAGCTCCTACTACAACAACTGCTGTTCTAACGACCACAGTGACTGCAGCACCTTCTACAATAACTACAACTTCAGCACCTACGACAACCACAACAACAGCACCTACAACAACTGTAGCTGCCACGACAACTGCAGCTCCTGCAACAGCATTAGCATCTACGACAACCACTGCAGCCCTAACAACAACAACTGCTGCTCCTACGACCACTACAGCTCCAGAACCTATTACGACAACCACTGCAGCTCCTGCTACAACAACTACAACAACTACAACTTCAGCACCTACGACAACCACAACAACAGCACCTCCAACAACTGTAGCTCCCACGATAACTGCAGCTCCTACAACAGCTTTAGCATCTACAACAACCACTGCAGCCCTAACTACAACAACTGCTGCTCCTACGACCACTGTAACTCCACAACCTACTACGACAACCAGTGCAGCTCCTACTACAACAACTGCTGTTCTAACGACCACAGTGACTGCAGCACCTTCTACAATAACTACAACTTCAGCACCTACGACAACCACAACAACAGCAAGTACAACAACTGTAGCTGCCACGACAACTGCAGCTCCTGCAACAGCATTAGCATCTACGACAACCACTGCAGCCCTAACAACAACAACTGCTGCTCCTACGACCACTACAGCTCCAGAACCTATTACGATAACCACTGCAGCTCCTGCTACAACAACTACAACAACTACAACTTCAGCACCTACGACAACCACAACAACAGCACCTCCAACAACTGTAGCTCCCACGATAACTGCATCTCCTACAACAGCTTTAGCATCTACAACAACCACTGCAGCCCTAACTACAACAACTGCTGCTCCTACGACCACTGTAACTCCACAACCTACTACGACAACCAGTGCAGCTCCTACTACAACAACTGCTGTTCTAACGACCACAGTGACTGCAGCACCTTCTACATTAACTACAACTTCAGCACCTACGACAACCACAACAACAGCACCTACAACAACTGTAGCTGCCACGACAACTGCAGCTCTTGCAACAGCATTAACATCTACGACAACCACTGCAGCCGTAACAACAACAACTGCTGCTCCTACGACCACTACAGCTCCAGAACCTATTACGACAACCACTGCAGCTCCTGCTACAACAACTACAACAACTTCAGCTCCTACGACAACCACAACAACAGCACCTCCAACAACTGCTACTCCTACGACCACTGTAATTCCACAACCTACTACGACAACCAGTGCAGCTCCTACTACAACAACTGCTGTTCTAACGTCCACAGTGACTGCAGCACCTGCTACAATAACTACAACTTCAGCTCCTACGACAACCACAACCACAGCACCTCCAACAACTGTAGCTCCCACGATAACTGCAGCTCCTACAACAACTTTAGCATCTACTTCAACCACTGCAGCCCTAACTACAACAACTGCTGCTCCTACGACCACTGTAACTCCACAACCTACTACGACAGCCACGGCAGCTCTTACTACAACAACTACAACTTCAGCTCCTACGACAAGCACAACAACAGCACCTCCAACAACTGTAGCTCCCACGATAACTGCAGCTCCTACAACAGCTTTAGCATCTACGACAACCACTACAGCCCTAACAACAACAACTGCTGCTCCTACGACATCCACAACAACAGCACCTACTACAACACCTGCAGTTCCTACAACTGTAGCTCCCACGACCACTCCACCTGCTGTACTTACAACAACAATCACAACTACAGCTCCTGCTAAAACAATTGTAGCTTCAACTTCCACCACAGCAGCTGCCTCTAAGACAACCACTGCAGCCCTAACAACAACAATTGCTGCTCCTACGACCACTACAGCTCCAGAACCTATTACGACAACCACTGCAGCTCCTGCTACAACAACTACAACAACTTCAGCTCCTACGACAACCACAACAACAGCACCTACAACAACTGTAGCTCCCACGACAACTGCAGCTCCTACAACAGCTTTAGCATCTACGACAACCACTGCAGCCCTAACTACAACAACTGCTGCTCCTACGACCACTGCAACTCCACAACCTACTACAACAACTACAACTTCAGCTCCTACGACAACCTCAACAACAGCACCTACTACAACACCTGTAGTTCCTACAACTGAACCTCCCATGACCACTCCACCTGCTGTACTTACAACAACAATCACAACTACAGCTCCTGCTACAACATTTGTAGCTTCAACTTCCACCACAGCAGCTGCCTCTACGACAACCACTGCAGCCCTAACAACAACAATTGCTGCACCTACGACCACTACAGCTCCAGAACCTATTACGACAACCACTGCAGCTCCTGCTACAACAACTACAATTTCAGCTCCTACTACAACAACAGCACCTCCAACAACTGTAGCTCCCACGACAACTGCAGCTCCTACAACAGCTTTAGCATCTACGACAACCACTGCAGCCCTAACAACAACAACTGCTGCTCCTACGACCACTACATCTCCAGAACCTATTACGACAACCACTGCAGCTCCTGCTACAACAACTACAACAACTACAACTTCAGCACCTACGACAACCACAACAACAGCACCTCCAACAACTGTAGCTCCCACGATAACTGCAGCTCCTACAACAGCTTTAGCATCTACAACAACCACTGCAGCCCTAACTACAACAACTGCTGCTCCTTCGACCACTGTAACTCCACAACCTACTACGACAACCAGTGCAGCTCCTACTACAACAACTGCTGTTCTAACGACCACAGTGACTGCAGCACCTTCTACAATAACTACAACTTCAGCACCTACGACAACCACAACAACAGCACCTCCAACAACTGTAGCTCCCACGATAACTGCAGCTCCTACAACAGCTTTAGCATCTACAACAACCACTGCAGCCCTAACTACAACAACTGCTGCTCCTCCGACCACTGTAACTCCACAACCTACTACGACAACCAGTGCAGCTCCTACTACAACAACTGCTGTTCTAACGACCACAGTGACTGCAGCACCTTCTACAATAACTACAACTTCAGCACCTACGACAACCACAACAACAGCACCTACAACAACTGTAGCTGCCACGACAACTGCAGCTCCTGCAACAGCATTAGCATCTACGACAACCACTGCAGCCCTAACAACAACAACTGCTGCTCCTACGACCACTACAGCTCCAGAACCTATTACGACAACCACTGCAGCTCCTGCTACAACAACTACAACTTCAGCTCCTACGACAACCACAACAACAGCACCTCCAACAACTGTAGCTCCCACGATAACTGCAGCTCCTACAACAGCTTTAGCATCTACAACAACCACTGCAGCCCTAACTACAACAACTGCTGCTCCTACGACCACTGTAACTCCACAACCTACTACGACAACCAGTGCAGCTCCTACTACAACAACTGCTGTTCTAACGACCACAGTGACTGCAGCACCTTCTACAATAACTACAACTTCAGCACCTACGACAACCACAACAACAGCACCTACAACAACTGTAGCTGCCACGACAACGGCAGCTCCTGCAACAGCATTAGCATCTACGACAACCACTGCAGCCCTAACAACAACAACTGCTGCTCCTACGACCACTACAGCTCCAGAACCTATTACGACAACAACTGCAGCTCCTGCTACAACAACTACAACAACTACAACTTCAGCTCCTACGACAACCACAACAACAGCACCTCCAACAACTGCTGCTCCTACGAGCACTGTAACTCCACAACCTACTTCGACAACCAGTGCAGCTCCTACTACAACAACTGCTGTTCTAACGACCACGGTGACTGCAGCACCTTCTACAATAACTACAACTTCAGCTCCTAAGACAACCACAACAACAGCACCTACATCAACTGTAGTTCCCATGACAACTGTAGCTCCTATAACAGCTTTAGCATCTACGACAACCACTGCAGCCCTAACAACAACAATTGCTGCTCCTACGACCACTACAGCTCCAGAACCTATTACGACAACCAGTGCAGCTCCTGCTACAACAACTACAACAACTTCAGCTCCTACGACAACCACAACAACAGCACCTCCAACAACTGCTACTCCTACGACCACTGTAACTCCACAACCTACTACGACAACCAGTGCAGCTCCTACTACAACAACTGCTGTTCTAACGTCCACAGTGACTGCAGCATCTGCTACAATAACTACAACTTCAGCTCCTACGACAACCACAACCACAGCACCTCCAACAACTGTAGCTCCCACGATAACTGCAGCTCCTACAACAACTTTAGCATCTACTTCAACCACTGCAGCCCTAACTACAACAACTGCTGCTCTTACGACCACTGTAACTCCACGACCTACTACGACAGCCACGGCAGCTCTTACTACAACAACTACAACTTCAGCTCCTACGACAAGCACAACAACAGCACCTCCAACAACTGTAGCTCCCACGATAACTCCAGCTCCTACAACAGCTTTAGCATCTACGACAACCACTGCAGCCCTAACAACAACAACTGCTGCTCCTACGACATCCACAACAACAGCACCTACTACAACACCTGCAGTTCCTACAACTGTAGCTCCCACGACCACTCCACCTGCTGTACTTACAACAACAATCACAACTACAGCTCCTGCTACAACAATTGTAGCTTCAACTTCCACCACAGCAGCTGCCTCTAAGACAACCACTGCAGCCCTAACAACAACAATTGCTGCTCCTACGACCACTACAGCTCCAGAACCTATTACGACAACCACTGCAGCTCCTGCTACAACAACTACAACAACTTCAGCTCCTACGACAACCACAACAACAGCACCTACAACAACTGTAGCTCCCACAACAACTGCAGCTCCTACAACAGCTTTAGCATCTATGACAACCACTGCAGCCCTAACTACAACAACTGCTGCTCCTACGACCACTGCAACTCCACAACCTACTACAACAACTACAACTTCAGCTCCTACGACAACCACAACAACAGCACCTACTACAACACCTGTAGTTCCTACAACTGAACCTCCCATGACCACTCCACCTGCTGTACTTACAACAACAATCACAACTACAGCTCCTGCTACAACAATTGTAGCTTCAACTTCCACCACAGCAGCTGCCTCTACGACAACCACTGCAGCCCTAACAACAACAATTGCTGTACCTACGACCACTACAGCTCCAGAACCTATTACGACAACCACTGCAGCTCCTGCTACAACAACTACAATTTCAGATCCTACTACAACAACAGCACCTCCAACAACTGTAGCTCCCACGACAACTGCATCTCCTACAACAGCTTTAGCATCTACAACAACCACTGCAGCCCTAACTACAACAACTGCTGCTCCTACGACCACTACAGCTCCAGAACCTATTACGACAACCACTGCAGCTCCTGCTACAACAACTACAACTTCAGCACCTACGACAACCACAACAACAGCACCTACAACAACTGTAGCTGCCACGACAACTGCAGCTCCTGCAACAGCATTAGCATCTACGACAACCACTGCAGCCCTAACAACAACAACTGCTGCTCCTACGACCACTACAGCTCCAGAACCTATTACGACAACCACTGCAGCTCCTGCTACAACAACTACAACAACTACAACTTCAGCACCTTCGACAACCACAACAACAGCACCTCCAACAACTGTAGCTCCCACGATAACTGCAGCTCCTACAACAGCTTTAGCATCTACAACAACCACTGCAGCCCTAACTACAACAACTGCTGCTCCTACGACCACTGTAACTCCACAACCTACTACGACAACCAGTGCAGCTCCTACTACAACAACTGCCGTTCTAACGACCACAGTGACTGCAGCACCTTCTACAGTAACTACAACTTCAGCACCTACGACAACCACAACAACAGCACATACAACAACTGTAGCTGCCACGACAACTGCAGTTCTTGCAACAGCATTAACATCTACGACAACCACTGCAGCCCTAACAACAACAACTGCTGCTCCTACGACCACTACAGCTCCAGAACCTATTACGACAACCACTGCAGCTCCTGCTACAACAACTACAACAACTACAACTTCAGCTCCTACGACAACCACAACAACAGCACCTACAACAACTGTAGCTGCCATGACAACTGTAGCTCCTATAACAGCTTTAGCATCTACGACAACCACTGCAGCCCTAACAACAACAATTGCTGCTCCTACGACCACTACAGCTCCAGATCCTACTACGACAACCAGTGCAGCTCCTACTACAACAACTGCTGTTCTAACGTCCACAGTGACTGCAGCACCTGCTACAATAACTACAGCTTCAGCTCCTACGACAACCACAACCACAGCACCTCCAACAACTGTAGCGCCCACGATAACTGCAGCTCCTACAACAACTTTAGCATCTACTTCAACCACTGCAGCCCTAACTACAACAACTGCTGCTCCTACGACCACTGTAACTCCACGACCTACTACGACAGCCACGGCAGCTCTTACTACAACAACTACAACTTCAGCTCCTACGACAAGCACAACAACAGCACCTCCAACAACTGTAGCTCCCACGATAACTGCAGCTCCTACAACAGCTTTAGCATCTACGACAACCACTGCAGCCCTAACAACAACAACTGCTGCTCCTACGACATCCACAACAACAGCACCTACTACAACACCTGCAGTTCCTACAACTGTAGCTCCCACGACCACTCCACCTGCTGTACTTACAACAACAATCACAACTACAGCTCCTGCTAAAACAATTGTAGCTTCAACTTCCACCACAGCAGCTGCCTCTAAGACAACCACTGCAGCCCTAACAACAACAATTGCTGCTCCTACGACCACTACAGCTCCAGAACCTATTACGACAACCACTGCAGCTCCTGCTACAACAACTACAACAACTTCAGCTCCTACGACAACCACAACAACAGCACCTACAACAACTGTAGCTCCCACGACAACTGCAGCTCCTACAACAGCTTTAGCATCTACGACAACCACTGCAGCCCTAACTACAACAACTGCTGCTCCTACGACCACTGCAACTCCACAACCTACTACAACAACTACAACTTCAGCTCCTACGACAACCTCAACAACAGCACCTACTACAACACCTGTAGTTCCTACAACTGAACCTCCCATGACCACTCCACCTGCTGTACTTACAACAACAATCACAACTACAGCTCCTGCTACAACATTTGTAGCTTCAACTTCCACCACAGCAGCTGCCTCTACGACAACCACTGCAGCCCTAACAACAACAATTGCTGCACCTACGACCACTACAGCTCCAGAACCTATTACGACAACCACTGCAGCTCCTGCTACAACAACTACAATTTCAGCTCCTACTACAACAACAGCACCTCCAACAACTGTAGCTCCCACGACAACTGCAGCTCCTACAACAGCTTTAGCATCTACGACAACCACTGCAGCCCTAACAACAACAACTGCTGCTCCTACGACCACTACAGCTCCAGAACCTATTACGACAACCACTGCAGCTCCTGCTACAACAACTACAACAACTACAACTTCAGCACCTACGACAACCACAACAACAGCACCTCCAACAACTGTAGCTCCCACGATAACTGCAGCTCCTACAACAGCTTTAGCATCTACAACAACCACTGCAGCCCTAACTACAACAACTGCTGCTCCTTCGACCACTGTAACTCCACAACCTACTACGACAACCAGTGCAGCTCCTACTACAACAACTGCTGTTCTAACGACCACAGTGACTGCAGCACCTTCTACAATAACTACAACTTCAGCACCTACGACAACCACAACAACAGCACCTACAACAACTGTAGCTGCCACGACAACTGCAGCTCCTGCAACAGCATTAGCATCTACGACAACCACTGCAGCCCTAACAACAACAACTGCTGCTCCTACGACCACTACAGCTCCAGAACCTATTACGACAACCACTGCAGCTCCTGCTACAACAACTACAACTTCAGCTCCTACGACAACCACAACAACATCACCTCCAACAACTGTAGCTCCCACGATAACTGCAGCTCCTACAACAGCTTTAGCATCTACAACAACAACTGCAGCCCTAACTACAACAACTGCTGCTCCTACGACCACTGTAACTCCACAACCTACTACGACAACCAGTGCAGCTCCTACTACAACAACTGCTGTTCTAACGACCACAGTGACTGCAGCACCTTCTACAATAACTACAACTTCAGCACCTACGACAACCACAACAACAGCACCTACAACAACTGTAGCTGCCACGACAACTGCAGCTCCTGCAACAGCATTAGCATCTACGACAACCACTGCAGCCCTAACAACAACAACTGCTGCTCCTACGACCACTACAGCTCCAGAACCTATTACGACAACCACTGCAGCTCCTGCTACAACAACTACAACAACTACAACTTCAGCTCCTACGACAACCACAACAACAGCACCTCCAACAACTGCTGTTCCTACGAGCACTGTAACTCCACAACCTACTTCGACAACCAGTGCAGCTCCTACTACAACAACTGCTGTTCTAACGACCACGGTGACTGCAGCACCTTCTACAATAACTACAACTTCAGCTCCTACGACAACCACAACAACAGCACCTACATCAACTGTAGTTCCCATGACAACTGTAGCTCCTATAACAGCTTTAGCATCTACGACAACCACTGCAGCCCTAACAACAACAATTGCTGCTCCTACGACCACTACAGCTCCAGAACCTATTACGACAACCAGTGCAGCTCCTGCTACAACAACTACAACAACTTCAGCTCCTACGACAACCACAACAACGGCACCTCCAATAACTGCTACTCCTACGACCACTGTAACTACACAACCTACTACGACAACCAGTGCAGCTCCTACTACAACAACTGCTGTTCTAACGTCCACAGTGACTGCAGCATCTGCTACAATAACTACAACTTCAGCTCCTACGACAACCACAACCACAGCACCTCCAACAACTGTAGCTCCCACGATAACTGCAGCTCCTACAACAACTTTAGCATCTACTTCAACCACTGCAGCCCTAACTACAACAACTGCTGCTCTTACGACCACTGTAACTCCACGACCTACTACGACAGCCACGGCAGCTCTTACTACAACAACTACAACTTCAGCTCCTACGACAAGCACAACAACAGCACCTCCAACAACTGTAGCTCCCACGATAACTCCAGCTCCTACAACAGCTTTAGCATCTACGACAACCACTGCAGCCATAACAACAACAACTGCTGCTCCTACGACATCCACAACAACAGCACCTACTACAACACCTGCAGTTCCTACAACTGTAGCTCCCACGACCACTCCACCTGCTGTACTTACAACAACAATCACAACTACAGCTCGTGCTACAACAATTGTAGCTTCAACTTCCACAACAGCAGCTGCCTCTAAGACAACCACTGCAGCCCTAACAACAACAATTGCTGCTCCTACGACCACTACAGCTCCAGAACCTATTACGACAACCACTGCAGCTCCTGCTACAACATCTACAACAACTTCAGCTCCTACGACAACCACAACAACAGCACCTACAACAACTGTAGCTCCCACAACAACTGCAGCTCCTACAACAGCTTTAGCATCTACAACAACCACTGCAGCCCTAACTACAACAACTGCTGTTCCTACGACCACTGCAACTCCACAACCTACTACAACAACTACAACTTCAGCTCCTACGACAACCACAACAACAGCACCTACTACAACACCTGTAGTTCCTACAACTGAACCTCCCATGACCACTCCACCTGCTGTACTTACAACAACAATCACAACTACAGCTCCTGCTACAACAATTGTAGCTTCAACTTCCACCACAGCAGCTGCCTCTACGACAACCACTGCAGCCCTAACAACAACAATTGCTGTACCTACGACCACTACAGCTCCAGAACCTATTACGACAACCACTGCAGCTCCTGCTACAACAACTACAATTTCAGCTCCTACTACAACAACAGCACCTCCAACAACTGTAGCTCCCACGACAACTGCATCTCCTACAACAGCTTTAGCATCTACGACAACCACTGCAGCCCTAACAACAACAACTGCTGCTCCTATGACCACTACAGCTCCAGAACCTATTACGACAACCACTGCAGCTCCTGCTACAACAACTACAACTTCAGCACCTACGACAACCACAACAACAGCACCTCCAACAACTGTAGCTCCCACGATAACTGCAGCTCCTACAGCAGCTTTAGCATCAACAACAACCACTGCAGCCCTAACTACAACAACTGCTGCTCCTACGACCACTGTAACTCCACAACCTACTACGACAACCAGTGCAGCTCCTACTACAACAACTGCTGTTCTAACGACCACAGTGACTGCAGCACCTTCTACAATAACTACAACTTCAGCACCTACGACAACCACAACAACAGCACCTACAACAACTGTAGCTGCCACGACAACTGCAGCTCCTGCAACAGCATTAGCATCTACGACAACCACTGCAGCCCTAACAACAACAACTGCTGCTCCTACGACCACTACAGCTCCAGAACCTATTACGACAACCACTGCAGCTCCTGCTACAACAACTACAACAACTACAACTTCAGCACCTACGACAACCACAACAACAGCACCTCCAACAACTGTAGCTCCCACGATAACTGCAGCTCCTACAACAGCTTTAGCATCTACAACAACCACTGCAGCCCTAACTACAACAACTGCTGCTCCTACGACCACTGAAACTCCACAACCTACTACGACAACCAGTGCAGCTCCTACTACAACAACTGCTGTTCTAACGACCACAGTGACTGCAGCACCTTCTACAATAACTACAACTTCAGCACCTACGACAACCACAACAACAGCACCTACAACAACTGTAGCTGCCATGACAACTGCAGCTCCTGCAACAGCATTAGCATCTACGACAACCACTGCAGCCCTAACAACAACAACTGCTGCTCCTACGACCACTACAGCTCCAGAACCTATTACGACAACCACTGCATCTCCTGCTACAACAACTACAACAACTACAACTTCAGCTCCTACGACAACCACAACAACAGCACCTCCAACAACTGCTGCTCCTACGAGCACTGTAACTCCACAACCTACTTCGACAACCAGTGCAGCTCCTACTACAACAACTGCTGTTCTAACGACCACGGTGACTGCAGCACCTTCTACAATAACTACAACTTCAGCTCCTACGACAACCACAACAACAGCACCTACATCAACTGTAGTTCCCATGACAACTGTAGCTCCTATAACAGCTTTAGCATCTACGACAACCACTGCAGCCCTAACAACAACAATTGCTGCTCCTACGACCACTACAGCTCCAGAACCTATTACGACAACCACTGCAGCTCCTGCTACAACAACTACAACAACTTCAGCTCCTACGACAACCACAACAACAGCACCTCCAATAACTGCTACTCCTACGACCACTGTAACTACACAACCTACTACGACAACCAGTGCAGCTCCTACTACAACAACTGCTGTTCTAACGTCCACAGTGACTGCAGCATCTGCTACAATATCTACAACTTCAGCTCCTACGACAACCACAACCACAGCACCTCCAACAACTGTAGCTCCCACGATAACTGTAGCTCCTACAACAACTTTAGCATCTACTTCAACCACTGCAGCCCTAACTACAACAACTGCTGCTCTTACGACCACTGTAACTCCACGACCTACTACGACAGCCACGGCAGCTCTTACTACAACAACTACAACTTCAGCTCCTACGACAAGCACAACAACAGCACCTCCAACAACTGTAGCTCCCACGATAACTCCAGCTCCTACAACAGCTTTAGCATCTACGACAACCACTGCAGCCCTAACAACAACAACTGCTGCTCCTACGACATCCACAACAACAGCACCTACTACAACACCTGCAGTTCCTACAACTGTAGCTCCCACGACCACTCCACCTGCTGTACTTACAACAACAATCACAACTACAGCTCGTGCTACAACAATTGTAGCTTCAACTTCCACCACAGCAGCTGCCTCTAAGACAACCACTGCAGCCCTAACAACAACAATTGCTGCTCCTACGACCACTACAGCTCCAGAACCTATTACGACAACCACTGCAGCTCCTGCTACAACAACTACAACAACTTCAGCTCCTACGACAACCACAACAACAGCACCTACAACAACTGTAGCTCCCACAACAACTGCAGCTCCTACAACAGCTTTAGCATCTATGACAACCACTGCAGCCCTAACTACAACAACTGCTGCTCCTACGACCACTGCAACTCCACAACCTACTACAACAACTACAACTTCAGCTCCTACGACAACCACAACAACAGCACCTACTACAACACCTGTAGTTCCTACAACTGAACCTCCCATGACCACTCCACCTGCTGTACTTACAACAACAATCACAACTACAGCTCCTGCTACAACAATTGTAGCTTCAACTTCCACCACAGCAGCTGCCTCTACGACAACCACTGCAGCCCTAACAACAACAATTGCTGTACCTACGACCACTACAGCTCCAGAACCTATTACGACAACCACTGCAGCTCCTGCTACAACAACTACAATTTCAGCTCCTACTACAACAACAGCACCTCCAACAACTGTAGCTCCCACGACAACTGCATCTCCTACAACAGCTTTAGCATCTACGACAACCACTGCAGCCCTAACAACAACAACTGCTGCTCCTATGACCACTACAGCTCCAGAACCTATTACGACAACCACTGCAGCTCCTGCTACAACAACTACAACTTCAGCACCTACGACAACCACAACAACAGCACCTCCAACAACTGTAGCTCCCACGATAACTGCAGCTCCTACAACAGCTTTAGCATCTACAACAACCACTGCAGCCCTAACTACAACAACTGCTTCTCCTACGACCACTGTAACTCCACAACCTACTACGACAACCAGTGCAGCTCCTACTACAACAACTGCTGTTCTAACGACCACAGTGACTGCAGCACCTTCTACAATAACTACAACTTCAGCACCTACGACAACCACAACAACAGCACCTACAACAACTGTAGCTGCCACGACAACTGCAGCTCCTGCAACAGCTTTAGCATCTACGACAACCACTGCAGCCCTAACAACAACAACTGCTGCTCCTACGACCACTACAGCTCCAGAACCTATTACGACAACCACTGCAGCTCCTGCTACAACAACTACAACAACTACAACTTCAGCACCTACGACAACAACAACAACAGCACCTTCAACAACTGTAGCTCCCACGATAACTGCAGCTCCTACAACAGCTTTAGCATCTACAACAACCACTGCAGCCCTAACTACAACAACTGCTGCTCCTACGACCACTGAAACTCCACAACCTACTACGACAACCAGTGCAGCTCCTACTACAACAACTGCTGTTCTAACGACCACAGTGACTGCAGCACCTTCTACAATAACTACAACTTCAGCACCTACGACAACCACAACAACAGCACCTCCAACAACTGTAGCTCCCACAACAACTGCAGCTCCTACAACAGCTTTAGCATCTACAACAATAACTGCAGCAGCTCCTGCTACAACAACTACAACAACTACAACTTCAGCTCCTACGACAACCACAACAACAGCACCTCCAACAACTGCTGCTCCTACGAGCACTGTAACTCCACAACCTACTTCGACAACCAGTGCAGCTCCTACTACAACAACTGCTGTTCTAACGACCACGGTGACTGCAGCACCTTCTACAATAACTACAACTTCAGCTCCTACGACAACCACAACAACAGCACCTACATCAACTGTAGTTCCCATGACAACTGTAGCTCCTATAACAATTTTAGCATCTACGACAACCACTGCAGACCTAACAACAACAACTGCTGCTCCTACGAACACTACAGCTCCAGAACCTATTACGACAACCACTGCAGCTCCTGCTACAACAACTACAACTTCAGCTCCTACGACAACCACAACAACAGCACCTCCAACAACTGTAGCTCCCACAACAACTGCGGCTCCTACAACAGCTTTAGCATCTACAACAACTGCAGCCCTAACAACAACAATTTCTACTCCTACGACCACTACAGCTCCAGAACCTATTACGACAACCACTGCAGCTCCTGCTACAACAACTACAACAACTTCAGCTCCTACGACAACCACAACAACAGCACCTACAACAACTGTAGCTCCCACAACAACTGCAGCTCCTACAACAGCTTTAGCATCTATGACAACCACTGCAGCCCTAACTACAACAACTGCTGCTCCTACGACCACTGCAACTCCACAACCTACTACAACAACTACAACTTCAGCTCCTACGACAACCACAACAACAGCACCTACTACAACACCTGTAGTTCCTACAACTGAACCTCCCATGACCACTCCACCTGCTGTACTTACAACAACAATCACAACTACAGCTCCTGCTACAACAATTGTAGCTTCAACTTCCACCACAGCAGCTGCCTCTACGACAACCACTGCAGCCCTAACAACAACAATTGCTGTACCTACGACCACTACAGCTCCAGAACCTATTACGACAACCACTGCAGCTCCTGCTACAACAACTACAATTTCAGCTCCTACTACAACAACAGCACCTCCAACAACTGTAGCTCCCACGACAACTGCATCTCCTACAACAGCTTTAGCATCTACGACAACCACTGCAGCCCTAACAACAACAACTGCTGCTCCTATGACCACTACAGCTCCAGAACCTATTACGACAACCACTGCAGCTCCTGCTACAACAACTACAACTTCAGCACCTACGACAACCACAACAACAGCACCTCCAACAACTGTAGCTCCCACGATAACTGCAGCTCCTACAACAGCTTTAGCATCTACAACAACCACTGCAGCCCTAACTACAACAACTGCTTCTCCTACGACCACTGTAACTCCACAACCTACTACGACAACCAGTGCAGCTCCTACTACAACAACTGCTGTTCTAACGACCACAGTGACTGCAGCACCTTCTACAATAACTACAACTTCAGCACCTACGACAACCACAACAACAGCACCTACAACAACTGTAGCTGCCACGACAACTGCAGCTCCTGCAACAGCTTTAGCATCTACGACAACCACTGCAGCCCTAACAACAACAACTGCTGCTCCTACGACCACTACAGCTCCAGAACCTATTACGACAACCACTGCAGCTCCTGCTACAACAACTACAACAACTACAACTTCAGCACCTACGACAACAACAACAACAGCACCTTCAACAACTGTAGCTCCCACGATAACTGCAGCTCCTACAACAGCTTTAGCATCTACAACAACCACTGCAGCCCTAACTACAACAACTGCTGCTCTTACGACCACTGAAACTCCACAACCTACTACGACAACCAGTGCAGCTCCTACTACAACAACTGCTGTTCTAACGACCACAGTGACTGCAGCACCTTCTACAATAACTACAACTTCAGCACCTACGACAACCACAACAACAGCACCTACAACAACTGTAGCTGCCATGACAACTGCAGCTCCTGCAACAGCATTAGCATCTACGACAACCACTGCAGCCCTAACAACAACAACTGTTGCTCCTACGACCACTACAGCTCCAGAACCTATTACGACAACCACTGCAGCTCCTGCTACAACAACTACAACAACTACAACTTCAGCTCCTACGACAACCACAACAACAGCACCTCCAACAACTGCTGCTCCTACGAGCACTGTAACTCCACAACCTACTTCGACAACCAGTGCAGCTCCTACTACAACAACTGCTGTTCTAACGACCACGGTGACTGCAGCACCTTCTACAATAACTACAACTTCAGCTCCTACGACAACCACAACAACAGCACCTACATCAACTGTAGTTCCCATGACAACTGTAGCTCCAATAACAGCTTTAGCATCTACGACAACCACTGCAGACCTAACAACAACAACTGCTGCTCCTACGACCACTACAGCTCCAGAACCTATTACGACAACCACTGCAGCTCCTGCTACAACAACTAAAACTTCAGCTCCTACGACAACCACAACCACAACAACAGCACCTCCAACAACTGTAGCTCCCACAACAACTGCAGCTCCTACAACAGCTTTAGCATCTACAACAATAACTGCAGCAGCTCCTGCTACAACAACTACAACAACTACAACTTCAGCTCCTACGACAACCACAACAACAGCACCTCCAACAACTGCTGCTCCTACGAGCACTGTAACTCCACAACCTACTTCGACAACCAGTGCAGCTCCTACTACAACAACTGCTGTTCTAACGACCACGGTGACTGCAGCACCTTCTACAATAACTACAACTTCAGCTCCTACGACAACCACAACAACAGCACCTACATCAACTGTAGTTCCCATGACAACTGTAGCTCCTATAACAATTTTAGCATCTACGACAACCACTGCAGACCTAACAACAACAACTGCTGCTCCTACGAACACTACAGCTCCAGAACCTATTACGACAACCACTGCAGCTCCTGCTACAACAACTACAACTTCAGCTCCTACGACAACCACAACAACAGCACCTCCAACAACTGTAGCTCCCACAACAACTGCGGCTCCTACAACAGCTTTAGCATCTACAACAACTGCAGCCCTAACAACAACAATTTCTACTCCTACGACCACTACAGCTCCAGAACCTATTACGACAACCACTGAAGCTCCTGCTACAACAACTACAACTTCAGCTCCTACGACAACCACAACAACAGCACCTCCAACAACTGTAGCTCCCACGATAACTGCAGCTCCTACAACAGCTTTAGCATCTACAACAACCACTGCAGCCCTAACTACAAAAACTGCTGTTCCTACGACCACTGTAACTCCACAACCTACTATGACAACCAGTGCAGCTCCTACTACAACAACTGCTGTTCTAACGACCACAGTGACTGCAGCACCTTCTACAATAACTACAACTTCAGCACCTACGACAACCACAACAACAGCACCTACAACAACTGTAGCTGCCACGACAACTGCAGCTCCTGCAACAGCATTAGCATCTACGACAACCACTGCAGCCCTAACAACAACAACTGCTGCTCCTACGACCACTACAGCTCCAGAACCTATTACGACAACCACTGCAGCTCCTGCTACAACAACTACAACAACTACAACTTCAGCACCTACGACAACCACAACAACAGCACCTCCAACAACTGTAGCTCCTACGATAACTGCAGCTCCTACAACAGCTTTAGCATCTACAACAACCACTGCAGCCCTAACTACAACAACTGCTGCTCCTACGACCACTGTAACTCCACAACCTACTACGACAACCAGTGCAGCTCCTACTACAACAACTGCTGTTCTAACGACCACAGTGACTGCAGCACCTTCTACAATAACTGCAACTTCAGCACCTACGACAACCACAACAACAGCACCTACAACAACTGTAGCTGCCACGACAACTGCAGCTCCTGCAACAGCATTAGCATCTACGACAACCACTGCAGCCCTAACAACAACAACTGCTGCTCCTACGACCACTACAGCTCCAGAACCTATTACGACAACCACTGCAGCTCCTGCTACAACAACTACAACAACTACAACTTCAGCACCTACGACAACCACAACAACAGCACCTCCAACAACTGTAGCTCCCACGATAACTGCAGCTCCTACAACAGCTTTAGCATCTACAACAACCACTGCAGCCCTAACTACAACAACTGCTGCTCCTACGACCACTGTAACTCCACAACCTACTACGACAACCAGTGCAGCTCCTACTACAACAACTGCTGTTCTAACGACCACAGTGACTGCAGCACCTTCTACAATAACTACAACTTCAGCACCTACGACAACCACAACAACAGCACCTACAACAACTGTAGCTGCCACGACAACTGCAGCTCCTGCAACAGCATTAGCATCTACGACAACCACTGTAGCCCTAACAACAACAACTGCTGCTCCTACGACCACTACAGCTCCAGAAACTATTACGACAACCACTGCAGCTCCTGCTACAACAACTACAACAACTACAACTTCAGCTCCTACGACAACCACAACAACAGCACCTCCAACAACTGTAGCTCCCACGATAACTGCAGCTCCTACAACAGCTTTAGCATCTACAACAACCACTGCAGCCCTAACTACAACAACTGCTGCTCCTACGACCACTGAAACTCCACAACCTACTACGACAACCAGTGCAGCTCCTACTACAACAACTGCTGTTCTAACGACCACAGTGACTGCAGCACCTTCTACAATAACTACAACTTCAGCACCTACGACAACCACAACAACAGCACCTACAACAACTGTAGCTGCCATGACAACTGCAGCTCCTGCAACAGCATTAGCATCTACGACAACCACTGCAGCCCTAACAACAACAACTGCTGCTCCTACGACCACTACAGCTCCAGAACCTATTACGACAACCACTGCAGCTCCTGCTACAACAACTACAACAACTACAACTTCAGCTCCTACGACAACCACAACAACATCACCTCCAACAACTGCTGCTCCTACGACCACTGTAACTCCACAACCTACTTCGACAACCAGTGCAGCTCCTACTACAACAACTGCTGTTCTAACGACCACGGTGACTGCAGCACCTTCTACAATAACTACAACTTCAGCTCCTACGACAACCACAACAACAGCACCTACATCAACTGTAGTTCCCATGACAACTGTAGCTCCAATAACAGCTTTAGCATCTACGACAACCACTGCAGCCCTAACAACAACAACTGCTGCTCCTACGACCACTACAGCTCCAGAACCTATTACGACAACCACTGCAGCTCCTGCTACAACAACTAAAACTTCAGCTCCTACGACAACCACAACCACAACAACAGCACCTCCAACAACTGTAGCTCCCACAACAACTGCAGCTCCTACAACAGCTTTAGCATCTACAACAACAACTGCAGCAGCTCCTGCTACAACAACTACAACAACTACAACTTCAGCTCCTACGACAACCACAACAACAGCACCTCCAACAACTGCTGCTCCTACGAGCACTGTAACTCCACAACCTACTTCGACAACCAGTGCAGCTCCTACTACAACAACTGCTGTTCTAACGACCACGATGACTGCAGCACCTTCTACAATAACTACAACTTCAGCTCCTACGACAACCACAACAACAGCACCTACATCAACTGTAGTTCCCATGACAACTGTAGCTCCTATAACAGCTTTAGCATCTATGACAACCACTGCAGACCTAACAACAACAACTGCTGCTCCTACGACCACTACAGCTCCAGAACCTATTACGACAACCACTGCAGCTCCTGCTACAACAACTACAACTTCAGCTCCTACGACAACCACAACAACAGCACCTCCAACAACTGTAGCTCCCACAACAACTGCGGCTCCTACAACAGCTTTAGCATCTACAACAACTGCAGCCCTAACAACAACAATTTCTACTCCTACGACCACTACAGCTCCAGAACCTATTACGACAACCACTGAAGCTCCTGCTACAACAACTACAACTTCAGCTCCTACGACAACCACAACAACAGCACCTCCAACAACTGTAGCTCCCACGATAACTGCAGCTCCTACAACAGCTTTAGCATCTACAAAAACCACTGCAGTCCTAACTACAACAACTGCTGCTGCTACGACCACTGTAACTCCACAACCTACTACGACAACCAGTGCAGCTCCTACTACAACAACTGCTGTTCTAACGACCACAGTGACTGCAGCACCTTCTACAATAACTACAACTTCAGCACCTACGACAACCACAACAACAGCACCTACAACAGCTGTAGCTGCCATGACAACTGCAGCTCCTGCAACAGCATTAGCATCTACGACAACCACTGCAGCCCTAACAACAACAACTGTTGCTCCCACGACCACTACAGCTCCAGAACCTATTACGACAACCACTGCAGCTCCTGCTACAACAACTACAACAACTACAACTTCAGCTCCTACGACAACCACAACAACAGCACCTCCAACAACTGCTGCTCCTACGAGCACTGTAACTCCACAACCTACTTCGACAACCAGTGCAGCTCCTACTACAACAACTGCTGTTCTAACGACCACGGTGACTGCAGCACCTTCTACAATAACTACAACTTCAGCTCCTACGACAACCACAACAACAGCACCTACATCAACTGTAGTTCCCATGACAACTGTAGCTCCAATAACAGCTTTAGCATCTACGACAACCACTGCAGACCTAACAACAACAACTGCTGCTCCTACGACCACTACAGCTCCAGAACCTATTACGACAACCACTGCAGCTCCTGCTACAACAACTAAAACTTCAGCTCCTACGACAACCACAACCACAACAACAGCACCTCCAACAACTGTAGCTCCCACAACAACTGCAGCTCCTACAACAGCTTTAGCATCTACAACAACAACTGCAGCAGCTCCTGCTACAACAACTACAACAACTACAACTTCAGCTCCTACGACAACCACAACAACAGCACCTCCAACAACTGCTGCTCCTACGAGCACTGTAACTCCACAACCTACTTCGACAACCAGTGCAGCTCCTACTACAACAACTGCTGTTCTAACGACCACGGTGACTGCAGCACCTTCTACAATAACTACAACTTCAGCTCCTACGACAACCACAACAACAGCACCTACATCAACTGTAGTTCCCATGACAACTGTAGCTCCTATAACAATTTTAGCATCTACGACAACCACTGCAGACCTAACAACAACAACTGCTGCTCCTACGACCACTACAGCTCCAGAACCTATTACGACAACCACTGCAGCTCCTGCTACAACAACTACAACTTCAGCTCCTACGACAACCACAACAACAGCACCTCCAACAACTGTAGCTCCCACAACAACTGCGGCTCCTACAACAGCTTTAGCATCTACAACAACTGCAGCCCTAACAACAACAATTTCTACTCCTACGACCACTACAGCTCCAGAACCTATTACGACAACCACTGAAGCTCCTGCTACAACAACTACAACTTCAGCTCCTACGACAACCACAACAACAGCACCTCCAACAACTCTAGCTCCCACGATAACTGCAGCTCCTACAACAGCTTTAGCATCTACAACAACCACTGCAGCCCTAACTACAAAAACTGCTGTTCCTACGACCACTGTAACTCCACAACCTACTATGACAACCAGTGCAGCTCCTACTACAACAACTGCTGTTCTAACGACCACAGTGACTGCAGCACCTTCTACAATAACTACAACTTCAGCACCTACGACAACCACAACAACAGCACCTACAACAACTGTAGCTGCCACGACAACTGCAGCTCCTGCAACAGCATTAGCATCTACGACAACCACTGCAGCCCTAACAACAACAACTGCTGCTCCTACGACCACTACAGCTCCAGAACCTATTACGACAACCACTGCAGCTCCTGCTACAACAACTACAACAACTACAACTTCAGCACCTACGACAACCACAACAACAGCACCTCCAACAACTGTAGCTCCCACGATAACTGCAGCTCCTACAACAGCTTTAGCATCTACAACAACCACTGCAGCCCTAACTACAACAACTGCTGCTCCTACGACCACTGTAACTCCACAACCTACTACGACAACCAGTGCAGCTCCTACTACAACAACTGCTGTTCTAACGACCACAGTGACTGCAGCACCTTCTACAATAACTACAACTTCAGCACCTACGACAACCACAACAACAGCACCTACAACAACTGTAGCTGCCACGACAACTGCAGCTCCTGCAACAGCATTAGCATCTACGACAACCACTGCAGCCCTAACAACAACAACTGCTGCTCCTACGACCACTACAGCTCCAGAACCTATTACGACAACCACTGCAGCTCCTGCTACAACAACTACAACAACTACAACTTCAGCACCTACGACAACCACAACAACAGCACCTCCAACAACTGTAGCTCCCACGATAACTGCAGCTCCTACAACAGCTTTAGCATCTACAACAACCACTGCAGCCCTAACTACAACAACTGCTGCTCCTACGACCACTGTAACTCCACAACCTACTACGACAACCAGTGCAGCTCCTACTACAACAACTGCTGTTCTAACGACCACAGTGACTGCAGCACCTTCTACAATAACTACAACTTCAGCACCTACGACAACCACAACAACAGCACCTACAACAACTGTAGCTGCCACGACAACTGCAGCTCCTGCAACAGCATTAGCATCTACGACAACCACTGTAGCCCTAACAACAACAACTGCTGCTCCTACGACCACTACAGCTCCAGAAACTATTACGACAACCACTGCAGCTCCTGCTACAACAACTACAACAACTACAACTTCAGCTCCTACGACAACCACAACAACAGCACCTCCAACAACTGTAGCTCCCACGATAACTGCAGCTCCTACAACAGCTTTAGCATCTACAACAACCACTGCAGCCCTAACTACAACAACTGCTGCTCCTACGACCACTGAAACTCCACAACCTACTACGACAACCAGTGCAGCTCCTACTACAACAACTGCTGTTCTAACGACCACAGTGACTGCAGCACCTTCTACAATAACTACAACTTCAGCACCTACGACAACCACAACAACAGCACCTACAACAACTGTAGCTGCCATGACAACTGCAGCTCCTGCAACAGCATTAGCATCTACGACAACCACTGCAGCCCTAACAACAACAACTGCTGCTCCTACGACCACTACAGCTCCAGAACCTATTACGACAACCACTGCAGCTCCTGCTACAACAACTACAACAACTACAACTTCAGCTCCTACGACAACCACAACAACATCACCTCCAACAACTGCTGCTCCTACGAGCACTGTAACTCCACAACCTACTTCGACAACCAGTGCAGACCTAACAACAACAACTGCTGCTCCTACGACCACTACAGCTCCAGAACCTATTACGACAACCACTGCAGCTCCTGCTACAACAACTAAAACTTCAGCTCCTACGACAACCACAACCACAACAACAGCACCTCCAACAACTGTAGCTCCCACAACAACTGCAGCTCCTACAACAGCTTTAGCATCTACAACAACAACTGCAGCAGCTCCTGCTACAACAACTACAACAACTACAACTTCAGCTCCTACGACAACCACAACAACAGCACCTCCAACAACTGCTGCTCCTACGAGCACTGTAACTCCACAACCTACTTCGACAACCAGTGCAGCTCCTACTACAACAACTGCTGTTCTAACGACCACGGTGACTGCAGCACCTTCTACAATAACTACAACTTCAGCTCCTACGACAACCACAACAACAGCACCTACATCAACTGTAGTTCCCATGACAACTGTAGCTCCTATAACAATTTTAGCATCTACGACAACCACTGCAGACCTAACAACAACAACTGCTGCTCCTACGACCACTACAGCTCCAGAACCTATTACGACAACCACTGCAGCTCCTGCTACAACAACTACAACTTCAGCTCCTACGACAACCACAACAACAGCACCTCCAACAACTGTAGCTCCCACAACAACTGCGGCTCCTACAACAGCTTTAGCATCTACAACAACTGCAGCCCTAACAACAACAACTGCTGCTCCTACGACCACTGTAACTCCACAACCTACTACGACAACCAGTGCAGCTCCTACTACAACAACTGCTGTTCTAACGACCACAGTGACTGCAGCACCTTCTACAATAACTACAACTTCAGCACCTACGACAACCACAACAACAGCACCTCCAACAACTGTAGCTCCCACGATAACTGCAGCTCCTACAACAGCTTTAGCATCTACGACAACCACTGCAGCCCTAGCAACAACAACTGCTGCTCCTACGACAACCACAACAGCAGCACATACTACAACACCTGCAGTTCCTACAACTGTAGCTCCCACAACCACTCCACCTGCTGTACTTACTACAACAATCACAACTACAGCTCCTGATACAACAACTGTAACTTCTATGTCAACCACAGCAGCTGCCTCTACGACAACCACTGCAGCTCCAACTACAACAACTACAACTTCAGCTCCTACGACAACCACAACAACAGCACCTCCAACAACTGTAGCTCCCACGATAACTGCAGCTCCTACAACAGCTTTAGCATCTACAAAAACCACTGCAGTCCTAACTACAACAACTGCTGCTGCTACGACCACTGTAACTCCACAACCTACTACGACAACCAGTGCAGCTCCTACTACAACAACTGCTGTTCTAACGACCACAGTGACTGCAGCACCTTCTACAATAACTACAACTTCAGCACCTACGACAACCACAACAACAGCACCTCCAACAACTGTAGCTCCCACGATAACTGCAGCTCCTACAACAGCTTTAGCATCTACGACAACCACTGCAGCCCTAGCAACAACAACTGCTGCTCCTACGACAACCACAACAGCAGCACATACTACAACACCTGCAGTTCCTACAACTGTAGCTCCCACAACCACTCCACCTGCTGTACTTACTACAACAATCACAACTACAGCTCCTGATACAACAACTGTAACTTCTATGTCAACCACAGCAGCTGCCTCTACGACAACCACTGCAGCTCCAACTACAACAACTACAACTTCAGCTCCTACGACAACCACAACAACAGCACCTCCAACAACTGTAGCTCCCACGATAACTGCAGCTCCTACAACAGCTTTAGCATCTACAAAAACCACTGCAGTCCTAACTACAACAACTGCTGCTGCTACGACCACTGTAACTCCACAACCTACTACGACAACCAGTGCAGCTCCTACTACAACAACTGCTGTTCTAACGACCACAGTGACTGCAGCACCTTCTACAATAACTACAACTTCAGCACCTACGACAACCACAACAACAGCACCTACAACAACTGTAGCTGCCACGACAACTGCAGCTCCTGCAACAGCATTAGCATCTACGACAACCACTGCAGCCCTAACAACAACAACTGCTGCTCCTACGACCACTACAGCTCCAGAACCTATTACGACAACCACTGCAGCTCCTGCTACAACAACTACAACAACTACAACTTCAGCACCTACGACAACCACAACAACAGCACCTCCAACAACTGTAGCTCCCACGATAACTGCAGCTCCTACAACAGCTTTAGCATCTACAACAACCACTGCAGCCCTAACTACAACAACTGCTGCTCCTACGACCACTGTAACTCCACAACCTACTACGACAACCAGTGCAGCTCCTACTACACCAACTGCTGTTCTAACGACCACAGTGACTGCAGCACCTTCTACAATAACTACAACTTCAGCACCTACGACAACCACAACAACAGCACCTACAACAACTGTAGCTGCCACGACAACTGCAGCTCCTGCAACAGCATTAGCATCTACGACAACCAATGTAGCCCTAACAACAACAACTGCTGCTCCTACGACCACTACAGCTCCAGAAACTATTACGACAACCACTGCAGCTCCTGCTACAACAACTACAACAACTACAACTTCAGCACCTACGACAACCACAACAACAGCACCTCCAACAACTGTAGCTCCCACGATAACTGCAGCTCCTACAACAGCTTTAGCATCTACAACAACCACTGCAGCCCTAACTACAACAACTGCTGCTCCTTCGACCACTGTAACTCCACAACCTACTACGACAACCAGTGCAGCTCCTACTACAACAACTGCTGTTCTAACGACCACAGTGACTGCAGCACCTTCTACAATAACTACAACTTCAGCACCTACGACAACCACAACAACAGCACCTACAACAACTGTAGCTGCCATGACAACTGCAGCTCCTGCAACAGCATTAGCATCTACGACAACCACTGCAGCCCTAACAACAACAACTGCTGCTCCTACGACCACTACAGCTCCAGAACCTATTACGACAACCACTGCAGCTCCTGCTACAACAACTACAACAACTTCAGCTCCTACGACAACCACAACAACAGCACCTCCAATAACTGCTACTCCTACGACCACTGTAACTACACAACCTACTACGACAACCAGTGCAGCTCCTACTACAACAACTGCTGTTCTAACGTCCACAGTGACTGCAGCATCTGCTACAATAACTACAACTTCAGCTCCTACGACAACCACAACCACAGCACCTCCAACAACTGTAGCTCCCACGACAACTGCAGCTCCTGCAACAGCATTAGCATCTACGACAACCACTGCAGCCCTAACAACAACAACTGCTGCTCCTACGACCACTACAGCTCCAGAACCTATTACGACAACCACTGAAGCTCCTGCTACAACAACTACAACTTCAGCTCCTACGACAACCACAACAACAGCACCTCCAACAACTGTAGCTCCCACGATAACTGCAGCTCCTACAACAGCTTTAGCATCTACGACAACCACTGCAGCCCTAGCAACAACAACTGCTGCTCCTACGACAACCACAACAGCAGCACATACTACAACACCTGCAGTTCCTACAACTGTAGCTCCCACAACCACTCCACCTGCTGTACTTACTACAACAATCACAACTACAGCTCCTGATACAACAACTGTAACGTCTATGTCAACCACAGCAGCTGCCTCTACGACAACCACTGCAGCTCCAACTACAACAACTACAACTTCAGCTCCTACGACAAGCACAACAACAGCACCTCCAACAACTGTAGCTCCCACGATAACTGCAGCTCCTACAACAGCTTTAGCATCTACGACAACCACTGCAGCCCTAACAACAACAACTGCTGCTCCTACGACATCCACAACAACAGCACCTTCTACAACACCTGCAGTTCCTACAACTGTAGCTCCCATGACCACTCCACCTACTGTACTTACAACAACAATCACAACTACAGCTCCTGCTACAACAATTGTAGCTTCAACTTCAACCACAGCAGCTGCCTCTACGACAACCACTGCAGCCCTAACAACAACAATTTCTACTCCTACGACCACTACAGCTCCAGAACCTATTGCGACAACCACTGAAGCTCCTGCTACAACAACTACAACTTCAGCTCCTACGACAACCACAACAACAGCACCTCCAACAACTGTAGCTCCCACGATAACTGCAGCTCCTACAACAGCTTTAGCATCTACGACAACCACTGCAGCC